>NC_141597.1:39765265-39982765 GCF_047967505.1 Dipteris shenzhenensis | reverse complement strand
AACGTAAGATATCCTCGACATCAAAGGTCTTACAAAAGGCGAGGGTTGTATGGACAACATTTGGCTCTCCAAACCCTGATTTGAAGAGAAAGGTCACAAAAGTAGATGCCGACACACTCACAGACCTCTATACTTCTTTGAGTGTACTTGTTTTTAGGGGAACTCAAGATCGATATAAAAATATGACAAGCCTTAAGGTGGTGAGAGACAAATATAATGACTACACTTCCATCATTTTTCATCCTCTTGAATTGTTCAATGAGATGCTTCAAGTGTGCATTGCATGTCAGTATGGAGAGTTGACTTACGAAGTTCCTTTGGTTGTCTTGGGAAAGTAAAAGGCAGTGGATAAGGAGTTGACCGCAAGGATGTGGAGACCTCTAAAGTACCTACCTAACAAGTATGCATCCATGGCAGCATGGAAACTTTTAAGAAAAGAATGGTTTTTTGGAAAGAAAGACAAAGACCATTGCTTGGAGGAATGCATCAATGTACAGGTGAGGCATGATGCAGTGAATAGTGCCATTCAGTATTTGTTAATAGAGAAAGGCATCCCACTTAGTCATTGTAACATTGGCTATAATGTTGTCAAGCATATAGTGTCTTTGTCAACACCCAAGGTAAAGATATGGGCAAACAAGTGGATAAAAAAGGATGAAGATGGGTCAGAAGTAGTAACCTCTTACATGAGAAAAGAAATCCCACAACAGGTGGTTGCATATGTCGAAAGACTGATCAGTGAGATAAGGATGTCAATAAATGTGCACCATAGCTTTCAGTTCAATGTAGAGTTTCGTCAAAGTCTGGAAAGCTTGTGAACTACAGGGGACTTTTAGAAGATGACTTCATCAAGAATGAGTCAACATGGGACAAGCCCCAACTATTCTTCATCAATGAAGTTTCTAGCAATGAGATCCATAACTTCATTGATAGAATAGTGTATACCACCATTGGAAAAGTGGAAATTTGCAACATTGTCATTTTTGTTGATAAACAAGACAAAGAAGGCATGTAGGTTAATACTCTAGAGTGAGCATATTCTTCATATTTGAAGATCTATAGTGGTGTTTATGCAGCAAAGAGAGGCAAGAGAGAATGAGGCATGACGATTCAATCTCTTGAATCATTCTTCTTATGTATGCGGAGTCCCAAACCTGATCACTCTCTACAAAAGAACATAAGAGGGAATTCAAAAAGTTTGTGATTCTTGGGAAGACTCTTGGGGAAGATGGTCTTCCTATTGAATTCTACAAAGCCTTTAGGGAACTAATTGGGCCTTACCTTTTACTCCTATGGCAAGAAAGTGTCAAGAAAGGTTGTCTTCCCCTTCATATAAATGGAGGAATTATAAAACTGATCCCTAAGGAGGGCCCTAAGGATGAGTTAAAAAATTGGAGAACCCTCATAATGTTAAACTATAGAAACAAGATATTTTCCAAAGCATTAGCTCTAAGGATTCAATGCAAAATGAAGGATTGGGTTCTACTAGAGCAAAAAGGGTTCATCAAGGGACGTCACCTTTTGGAAGCCATCATCAACATCTAGGAAGGGTGTGAGTATCCTAAAGAAACCAAACAGGATATCTATTTTCTTAAGGTGGACTTTGATAAAGCTTATGATAGGTTGGAATGGGACTTTATCATCCAATCTCTACAAGATATGGGTATGGGCCCCTCATTTGTCTCTAGTGTTAAGCTGCTGCTTACTAATGCTACTGCTAGAGTCAATGTTAATGGCATTATGAGTGACCCTTTTTTCCTCAAGAGATCAATCAGAAAAGGTTTCCCTCTAGCTCCTCTTTCACTTGCAATTGTTGTAGATTCTCTAGGATGGCTCCTTAGAAGTCAGATACAAGAGGGAGCTCTAAAAGGGATTGAACTCAGTAATGGTAAACAATTATTATGCCAATAGTTTGCTGATGATACTACTCTGACTCCTAGAAACACTAATCAAGATATCATCTGTGTAATGGACTGCCTTGAGGTTTTCTGTCAAGCCTCAAATTCATGGATTAATCACTCCAAAACAAGATATGGTACTCTCAATGGGGAAGAACAGTTAGGATGCATGACGTTACAAAAAGGTATAGTTTTTAGACTCTTGGGGTTACCAATGGGATTTGATGTCACAATGAAGCAGAGGTGTGGGACTGGGTACTAGACAGATCCCAGAAGAAACTATACAAATGGAGAAGCTTCCAAGAAAATTTGGCAGGTAGGAAAATGGTTCTTAATCATTATCTCTATCCTATTATTATCTTCTACCTATCTTGTTCACTGGCTTGGAAAGATTTATCAAGCTATGTAGATCCTTCTTATGGGGGGGGTCTAACAAAATCTCTAAGGTTAGATGAGAATATTGTATCAAACCCAAAGAGGAAGGGGGGTTAGGGTTCAACTGTGGAATAAAGAAGATATTAGATGGAAATCATGGCTTGAAATTAGAAGAGAGTTCTCTTTATCCAACCAATAGCAAAGATTGATTATGGAAAGATTGGAACTATGGCAAGGAGAGGTCAATGAGTTTAGCTGGGTGGGGTGCTCCTCCTTATTACCCATCCCAACTCCTACTGCTGATATGGAGGATTTATTCATAACCCTTAATAGAAGGTGGAAGTTGAATGATGATAGAACCAAATGGTACTACATATTCCACAGAATTTGGACTAAGAATGTGCCTGAGAAAATGTCCTATCTTACCTGGCTAATACCTCATAAATCTATTTGGTCTAATTCAAGAGGACTTAGCATTGGCAAAGGTGATGGCAAGTGTATGAGATGTATAAACCCTGTTGAAGATGTCTTCCACCTTTTTGTTGCTTGCCCTCATGCTAAGAAAGTATGGACATTTATTCAAATGGAATGTGGTGAACCTGTTAATTGGAAAGCTATTCTATAAGGAGATGCTTGTAGGATAAGGCATGAGCCTTGGTTTATCATCAAGTCCCATGCACTCTGGTTCATTTGGATATCTAGGAATAACTTCCACTTTAATCATAAATATCTTTCTATTGATGCTATGTTTGCTACATGGTGGAGCAGGAAAAAAGGAGAATTGGCTTCATCATTAGTGTATACAATCTTGACCATCAAAGGTTGTGCAGATATTGTCAAGCCTCAAGCTGCCTCTACAGGAGCCAAAACTCGTATGCATGGCTCTGGCTCTTCTACTTAGTATACTCCTATCCCTACTGATCTTACCCAGCTATCCTCCATGTCTATTGACCCTCTATAGGGCCTCTCTGCTGCTCATGGTCATTCTACTGACACTACTATTGTGCCCAGGGACACTCTTCAAACACCTCTGCTGCTACTGCCTCAAATGTTAAGGAAGATACCTTCAGCTTTTCATTTCATCCTTGACATGTCTTCTTTAGGAGTTTATACTTTTGTTGATCCTTAGGATGTAAGGACTCTTTTAGCCACAATAGTCACTTCTAGTTCTATCCTTTTTTTGATGTATGACATGATATAAAGCAATAAATACACACTATTTTTTTTGCCCAAAAAGTTTGTGATTGATGCTAAGAGCAAGATATTCCCAAGTCCATTCATTATCAAGAAAACAATTATGGAAGTCCCGCAAAAAGTGGGAGTCTCCTACTTACCATGGTGGAGAATTTGTTGTCCAGCAAGTTGGGAGGTCACCTTGTGCAAGATGGGATATCTGTTAGATATGCTCAATGCCCCACCCTCCTGGTAACCACCAGTGGTCCAAGGTGCTCAAGTTGTAAGGCCCCCATATGATGAGAAGCCATGTGTGAGCCCGGGACACTGAATGGATCCTGACTTGCATGTCAGATGAGGTCTATCAATGAGACTATTCATGGTAGAAAGGTGATTGTGTGGGGCCCCTTATTCTTACTGGGGCCTGACGACCAGCTGGCCCCTAGCTGGGGAGTCCCAAGGGGGCCAGTGGCCCCCCTAGTGGGGGTTCAGGGGCGGGAGCCCCTGAGGGGATGATATAAGGAATATTCCATGGATGACTAGTTGGTTCCACAAACTAGGTTGATTGGTCGGCTCCACCGACTAGGTCGACTAGTCGACTCCACTGACTACGTTGATTCGCGACTACCACCCTCATAGATATAAAGAGGCGACCTCCCCAATCCATTGTATTAGATCAGTTCAGATCATATCAGATCTTCTAGCTAGTAGCTCTTTACCTAGTATCTGTCTAGATCGCCATCTAAGCTCCACTATGGGAGTGCACGGGTGGACGGAGCCATCATCTATACTACATCAGTATTGAAGGAAAAGTTTGTTCCTCTCCAATTTGTTGTGTACTCTCTATTCTTTGTTCAATTTCTGTTCCGCTGCGCCGTGTAATTTAACAATATCTATTTGAGGATCTACTCACAGAAAATGATACTCCACAAATATTATTGAAAACAAGCATGTCATAGCCTATTTTAGCTTCAAGCAGATCTAACCACGGGCTATGAAAATGAGGTAGAGCACAAGGAGATTGATGACATGATGATGACCTCGAAGATCATAATGTCCCACATGACGATGATGAAGAGATGGACTCGTATGACCCGATCAAAGAGAGATTGGTGGATGAAGAGAAAGATGATGATGCCTTCCATGATAATTATGGCTTGCAAGGTTATGTAGGCCACAATGACAATACTTAGTGGTATATGAACTCTCCATTTCTTAATTAAAAACCATTTTTTAAATAATATTTAAATTTTAAATAAAGGAATGAGTCTAATCTTTCATGTTTGTTTGGAGGCAATAGAGGGAGAAGAAATGGATGAATTCAATACTACACTAGTGAAGGGTAGAAATATAGAGATACTCCCTTCTACTTCAGCAATGCAATCACCTCTAACTTTGGTTGCAAAATGCCATGAGCGGAAGAGCCTTGAAGACACGATAGAAAAGTAGAATAAGTGCAAACATAGAATACAATCTATGATATAGATCCATTCTACAAATTTGGTTGCATTGGATAAAATGGAAGGCTCATTTGATGTCAGGGTCATTTTGAAACAAGAACCTCAGTATTTGAGATTTGGTAGAGAGGAGGTTTCAATCCTCTCCAATCCTTTAAAAGAGGTTAATGAAAATGTTATTGTGGCCATCCTCAGGTTTTATACTATCTTTTTCTCTAGTTTCTACTTCAATCTTTTAATTAAATCTAATGAGTTAATGTTTGTTTATTTGTTGGTGCAGTGTAGTTATATCTTCGTTTCCTAGTGCAGTGCAGAATCCTGTCTACATGCTTGATTCCCTCCTTTCTTCTATACTTAGCTCTCCTTAAAAGACGATACAAGATGTTTGTATTGGTTAAACCCTTTAAATTTAGATGGGGTGCGAGTCATCTTCATGCTGTATCATGAGGAGTAAGTATTAACTCCAACCTTATTTTTACTATTTCTTTGGCAAGATTGTGTCAAACAATAATCATTTTTAATTTGGTCATGTAGCTCACATTGGAGTCTAATCGCTTGGGACCTTAAAGACAATAGTTTGTGGTTTGTGAATTCATGACAACTCGCCAAGTTAACTGTTCTCTTAATATTTTTATTACTTTCTTATTTTGTATCTTATGATCATGACATATTAATTTCTTTCATATGTCATGATGGACAGTGCTACATATTGCCTAGTATCTACTATCGGAACAACCAGGGAGCAACAAGACCAAGTAGATTTCAAATAATGTCTACCATTGGAGAAAAAAAGATGGTCATAGCTTTGGGTGGAGCATTTCCTACAACTGCATGTTGTTCCTCAGTGAAATTTTTGATTTGGATTCACCTGTCAAAATGGAATCATATACAAAGGCCGATCCTTTAGCATTTCAGGCTGAGAGTAATTGCTACCATTGAGGAATACCATGCAAGTAAAGTAGCAATGCATCCTCCAAGAAAAGGAGAGACTCAGTCTAATGAAAACACCATTGTTAACATTGGGGAACAACCTGAAAATATGGCCACATTGCAACAGGTATGAAACCTTAACTTTATTCTTCTATTCTTGTTTAACAAAGCCTTTATTTGGGATGTGTAAATCTCATAACTTTTTAATATTTTTTTAGCAGAAGGAGAATGTAGAAGACATAGTAAGCGCAGAAGAATACGATGTAGACCACTCTCTCAGTAAGATGAGTCATGAAAATATGACTCTCTTGTAGCAAATTGGAAGTTCATTTAATGCTATGTTGTTAATTCGACAACAACCTCATACTTTTGAATTTGGTGAAGAGGAGATTTTAATCCTCTTGAATCCTAAGAAAGAGGTTAATGTCAAAGTCATTACAGCCATCCTCAAGTTTGATGCAAACTTTTCTTGGCTTTATACTTTTGTATTTTGATTAAACCCAATTCATATATGCTTGATCCTCTTATTTATGCAATGCTTAGCAACAAAAAAAATACCATAGATGATGTTTGCAAGTGGTTGAAACATGTTCCTATGAATGAGGCACGAGTTATCTTTACATCATATTATGAGAAGTAAGTAGCAAACCCTACTTGTTTTTTCTCTTGCATTGCTAGAATTGTCTCAAACACAATAATTATTCTGTATTGATAATGCAACTCTCATTGGAATTTGGTGGTCATGGACATCTTTTGCGAAGAAGTGTTTCTTAGCCAATTCAATGGCATCCGTCCATGGCACTATGTCAGAGTAAGTATAGACTACACGTGTTGTCACTTCCATGTGATGCAAATTCATATGTAATGCTCACATTCACTCTTGTTATATGTTTTGATGTGTAGATCCACTCGAAAGTTGGTACGTGCTATCGACATAGTAATGTAGCAAGGTGGCTTGGCACAGCAAATAGAGTATAGAACATGTGAGGTATCACATCGAAGGATAGCCACATCTACAATTGTGGGTGGAGGGTCTCCTACAATTGCTTTTTGGTACCTTGGTCAAATTTTTGAGATACAGAATGACACCACACTATCAACATATACGGAAATGCATCTATGTGCATTTATAACATGTACCATTCGAGCAATTATTACAGGTAACTTTATGGACTCTCCCCTAAGTCAAATAGATAATGGCTCAAAGGAGTGAAATAAATGTCATCAAAGAGACAAAGGGGATAGAAGCTGAACTCTACAAATGTGGTTGCATCAGGAGAAATGGGAAGCTCTTTAAATGTTAGGGTCATGATTCAACATAGACCTTAGTATCTCGAATTTTGTGGAGAGGAGATTTCAATCTCTTTTTTCCTTCAAAAGAGGTCAATGACAACGTTATGATGGATATTCTCAGGTTTGATACAAACTTTTCCTCGTCTTGATAATTCAATATTTTGATTTAATCTAATAAGCTAATATTCATTTATTTATTCGTGTAGTATAGTTATCTCACAATTTTCTAGATCAATACAAAACCGTGTGTATATGTTGGATTCCCTCCTTTCTCCTATACTTAGCGATAGTAGAAAGATGACATAGCTGATGTTTGCAAACGGTTACAGCCCCTACATTTAGATGGCGCACAAGTCCTATTTATGGCATATCATGAGATGTAAGTATTATCGCAACCTTATTTTTCATATTCTACTAGCAAAAGTGTGTTAAATAATGATGGTTCTTAATTATTCGTGTAGTGCACATTGGAGTCTGGTGGTTTGGGACCTTGAAGACAACCATTGTTGGTTTACCAACTCGATTGCAGGCTTTCATGGCTCAGTGCAGTGTTCTATTAATATGTTGTTACTTCTATGTTATGTATCTTATGTTAGACACACTAAGTTTTTTTAATATGTCATGATGAGCAGGTCGGTTGAAAAGTTGGTCTCTACTCTATCAAAGAAACAGGGTGGTACAAAGACTCACCAGACTTCCCAAGGCATTTACTACAAGTAGAGCAGGAAGATGGCATAGCTGTGGGTGGAGAGTTTCCTATAACAGCGTGTTGATCTTCAATGAAATTTTCTCACTGAAGCAACAGGTCTCATCAGAAGAATCTTCAAAGCTCAAATATTTAGAGGAGGATCTACAATTGTTTAGGGTTAAAACCATTCGAGACCTAATTGTTGCCATTGGAAAACAACATGCAACTAAAGCAATATCAGAGCTTGCAAAGGAAGAAGAGACTGAGTCTACTCCGAAAGCAATACACACTACAGAAGAATTAGAGACTCAGTGTACACCTAGAGCACCACGGCCTCCACTGGAAGCATCAGAAGAGTTGTGATGCATGTATGATGTTGTTTTTGAATTCCAATCCTTTCATTTCTCACTATCGGTTAAAGTGTCAGTTGGACTGTTCACCCATACTCATCCGTGCAAACATACTATGGCGCTCACCCATCCTTATCATAGTAGTGAACACATCTTTCTCTCATTCTTGCTCTTTTTTTTTCTTCACTGCTCATCTCGACATTGCGTTACCGAACTTGTATTCTTCCATCCTAGTCCTTCCACAAACACTCTCTTTTTTCTTCCATCTCTCTTTCTTTATCATCTCCCCACCCATGGATGTATATAACATCGTCGGAAACGTGGAGTCGAGAATCAATAGTATTAAAGAATGGATTGCTGACCAAGGAGCAAGGAGAGGCCAAAATTCCACAAGGCTCTCCATTGAGACAGATGGAGAGAGAGGAATTTGATACATAGAGGCACGCAAAGAGGGAGGAGACAAAAAAGATAAGAGAGAGTGAACTACAATTAAGAAATGTAATATAAGCAGACATGATCTGGTAGACTATTTGAGTAACCTCTATTATCGTAGTAGCAGTCGGCATGGGCAGTTTGGTGAGGATGCAGAAGAAACCATAAGGGCCTGACAAGGAGATTATGAAGAAACAATCTTCGATTGCTTGACCTTCTTCAGTGCTTGTAATTATATCAAGACGAAGATGAGCAGGAGTCAGTAGAAGAGTGGGTTGCTGAGCAGATAAGAGCTACCAATGTAGAAATCTTCTAGTAGCGATGTAATTGAGAGTCTACCTATTGAAAATATTTGAAGGTGTTTATTAACACCATTATAAAATACATGAGATTCTAGCACTTTTGTATATGCAACTTTACATGCAGCTATACTTAAGATATAATGTTCACTTTTGTATATGCAAGTCTACTTAAGATGTAATGTTGTTGTTTTTAGTTTCAAAAGTCAAAAGTATAGATCACTTAAGTCTACTTTAGTTGTAATGTCATACTAATTTTTTTAAGTTTCAAAAATATAGCTTATTTTTTGCTTGAATATTTTGTTCAAAGAATTCTTTTTTTTTTCCTTTTTAAATCCAAAAATACCCCCAAAAATGAATTTCGACAGTGCACCATTCCAGAATTAATGAAATAGGTGTTGTATATACCTGGATGTTAATTACATCATTTAGCCATGGTGTGAAAATATATATTTTTAAATCTGTGACACATTTTGTAATGGTGATGACCTTTCATACCCTTTGTAAGAACGACTATCTCGATCTTGAATATCAATAGATCATCCTCCACCATGTCCAAATTGAGATTATTCCGGATGATGATAAGAGATACATTCAAAGGATATTGATTATGGGAGAAGAGAGCAAAGAAGGTAGAAAATTCATAATGATAGATAGCATCTGTTGCGAATATGAGTGCAATGTCAGCAATGCACTAGCATGAAATAAGAGGTATAGTCATGTCAACATTTGACACAATTGAAGAATCTAAAGATAGTCATTAGCTTTCCAAGAATTAGATTCTATGAAGCATGTTGTTTTGGCAAACAAGCTAGAGCAAGTTTTGGCAGCACAAGCACAACTAGAACAAAGACGGTTTATTGATTTGACACACTCCCATGCATGGACATATGCTTAAACCAAAAGCATCAATGATACATTATGTAATATCACATTTAATAAGACTGTAGAGGGTATTGTTGAATCTAGTTCTTCGAGGAAAATTCAAATATACTTAACAAAATAAAGAATTCAAAGACATGGTAGAAAATCAAACTGATATAAAGGAGATCAAATAGAGGCAGTGAATATGTCTTAATCATTCTTGAATTTTCACAAGGAACATGAATAAGAAGGCAACTTACATGTTTGAATATATCACAGCAAAATGATGTAGCAAAAGGAAGAATCGGGCAATTGCAAAAGATGCTAAAGCGAAGCATGATGAGAATCATTTCTCAAATGTGTATTGGATAGAAGTGATAAAACACTACTAAGTGGAAAATAGACCTACAAAGCTAAAACAAGGTATGATGTCTTATGAAGATTTTTCAAGCTACATGCTAAAATTTGAGTGAGTAACTCAATGCAAGAAATGTTGCATATATTGTTACTTTTGGTCATTATAGCCTTAACTCATGTTCTAGCTTATTGCGAAAGCTCAAAAATCCTATTTGCAAACTGAATTGCAAAGTTGCTTTTTATCCACAACTCCAAAAAAAGGTTACTTTGCTCCTATAGATGGGTCACCTCTACTAAATGGACCCTTGCAGTGGCATGTGTAGTTAAACCAACATACAACAAACATTGGAATCTACCCAAAACTCAAAATCACCCGAAATCCACCACCCAAAATCTACTTGAAACCCTTTTAAACTTGGACTTGCCCAAAATGCAAATCCAATCCTAAATCCAACCAAAACCAAAATCGTGAAATCCACCCAATGTTAGCTCAGGATATTAACACTAGTTTGGTAAAATGACAGAAAAATGTCATAGGAGACTTTGATGTCTTGTTAACTTAGCTACTTCCTAGAACTATTCTAAGGCATTGATAAGATATTTTGGGGCTTTAATTATTTACCAAAATAGCTTATGTGTTGAATAAAACTTAGAATTATTATGGATTGAAACTCACACCTATGACTTTTAAGTTTTACCTAAATTTTTACAATTGAGTCAATTTCAAGTTGTTTTCCCAAATTTTAGATAAAATGGCCACACCTCTTAATTAGAATGAGTTTTCTCATTGTTTTTAAGCCCCATAATATAATGATAACTATAAGACACATGTTTAGATTGCTTTTGGAGTTAGATAATCATAATTACTATGATTTATGGACTCTAAATTAAATTTTGTGAATGCTAATAGTCAAGAAAATTTGACCTTTTATGCATTATTTAACATGCATAATAGAAATCCAGACTCAATCATACTTTTTATATGTCTTCAATATGATATAATGGAGTAGCATGAGATTTTAGGGGACCTAATATGATGCAAAACATCCAAATTCAAACCTTATTTAGGATATTGTTGAAGAGTTTCATCAAAGCACTGTTGCCCTAGCTCTATGTTGCCATAAGTTTTGCAGCCAGTAAGCAAAGATGTCTAATGGATACTGTTCAGAATTGGAATACTTTGGAGCACATCCACAGCCACATTCAAATGTCCTAGACGAGCAAAAAGGTCAACCATAGAGATATATTGCTCAATACTTGGTGTGATGCCACTGTCTACTGTTATTGACAGGAAATGATGGTGGTGTTCTGTTGCTAGACCCGAATGACTGCAGCCACAGATGACACGTGTGTAGATCACACCAACTGGCTTCAGACCCTGTAGTTGTGTTTCCTCAAGGAAGCAATTGGACATGCCAAAGTCACCACAATGGGCAGATCCTGCAATCATTGCACTCCATGACACCAGATCTCAATTCGGTAATGCATCAAACACTTTGGGCCTCATCTACTCAACTACTTTTTGCATGCATATCATCAAGAGTGCTCCCAACCAGTATACCTGAATCAAGTCTCCCTCTGATAAGTTGATTCTGTATCACCCCGCCCATCCTCTGGCTCCAATGCTTCCACATGCTTTCAAGGTGGAGTTCTCTGTTTCCGGTTTCGGGTTCTGGGTTCCAGCTGGGTTTCGAGTTTCGGGTCTCAGGTTCCAGATGTGTTCCGATGCTTGCCAAATATTGGTTGTTACAGACCATATTGCGTTGGAACTCAAGGCACATGCTACTGCAAGATTGCTACAGGTGAGACATGTACAGCAGCAAAAGAACCTTTTTCTGGAGTTTGAACAAAAGCGACATTGAAATGCAATATGATTTTTGACCTTTCACAATCGGCTAGATCATAAGTTAAGGGTATAATGACTAAAGATAACAGAATATGAAGCACTGCCTGTATTGAGTTACTCATTCAAGACGCAAAGAATCATCATTACCTTGATTTCTCTGTCTCCGGTCCAAATCACCAGAACATTCCTTGCCTGGTGTGAGAGTGAGGCTTCTGCCCTCTTTCATGCCTACTCAAAAGCTGCTGAGGGTACAGAAGCATTGATACCAGCCTTTTAAGCTGATGCTGCTACTCATAAGGGTGAGTCACAATTGTAAAAGGACCTTCAAGAATTCATGCCCTTGCCAGCTTGAGTACCAATTAGTTGGTAATCCCTAAAAACAAACCCCATCCTTGAAGCGATGAGTTTCATCTGCATCTCTTATATCTCTCGCATATCAAATTTTGATACAGCTTTAATAGATTTCTGGCAGTTAGCGCACACACACAAAGATGCTTTGGCTGGACAGTTGCATGCTAGTCTTTACCCATGAGTCCTAAGGCTCTGGCCAGTATTTCACAGTGCCCCACACAAGAAAGCCTCCTTGCCCTCAGCTACTATTTGATTTGACACTATGCCTAGTTCAGGCACATATCCTTCATTCGTCATTGGCTGATGTAATCTCCTCAATTTGGAATGAACCTCAACTCTTTGCAGTTGGCTTTGCTGCCAGCAAAGAACTCATGCACAGCACTGTTGGCCTCAACCCAGGCTCTCCCAGGCTTCTTCCAAGCATTTGTTCTCTTTCTAAGCTCTTGTAAATTGGAGACAGCCTCTGACATTTGAGCATTAGCATAAATTTTGGACATAAGCTCATACACAGAGCCATCCATAGGATCTAGTTGAAGAATTTCATCAAAGCAGCGTCGCCCTAACTCTATGTCGCCATAGGTTTTGCAGCCAGTGAGCAAAGATGTCCAGACATGGGTATCAGGTAGAATTGGCATACTTTGGAGCACATCCACAGCCGCATTCAAATGTCCTACACGAGCAAGAAGGTCAACCATAGAGCTATATTGCTCAATACTTGGTGTGATGCAACTGTCTACTATCATTGACATGAATTGATGGTGGCCTTCTGTCGCTAGACCTGCACGACTGCAGCCAGAGATGACACTAGCGTAGATCACATCAACTGGCTTCAGCCCTTGTAGTTGCATTTCCTCAAGACAGCAATTCACCATCTTGAAGTCACCGCACTGGGCATACCCTGCAATCAATGCAACCCATGACACAACATCTCGATTCTTTAATGCATCAAACACTTTGCGGGCCTCACATACACACCCACTTTTTGCATACATATCAACAAGACTGCTCCCAACCAGTGTATCTGAATCAAGTCCTCGATTGATAAGTTGATTGTGTATCACCCTACCCATCCTAATCGCTCCGATGTTCCCACATGCTTTTACAGTGGACACAAGCGTGGATTTGTCTGGTTGTGTGCCCTCCCATTGCATTTTCTCTACAAGTTCAAGGGCAGAAAGAGCATGGCCATGGTGAGAATATCCTGAAATCATGGCTCCCCATGACACCATGTTTTGATCTGGCAGTTCATCAAACACTTTACGTGCTTCCTCCAGACACCCACATTTCGCATACACATCAAGTATGGCACTTCCTACAATCATACCTGGTGCAAGTCCACTTCTGATAATCTTATCGTGTATCAACCTCCCCTGTCTTATGGCTCCTATTGTCCCACATGCTTTCAAAATGCATGAAAATGTGGCTTCATCTGGCATTATGCCCTCATGTTGCAATTTGTCAAAATAGTCAAGAGCTAAACGCTGATGCCCATGCTGAACATATCCAGCCATCAGTGCACCCCATGAGACCACATTTTTGTGTGTCAAGTTGCTGAAGATTTCGTGTGCCTCCTTCAGGCAACCACATTTTGCATACATGTCAACGAGGGTGTTGCCAATGGTTATATCTGAACTGAATCCACTTCTAAGGATTTGATCATGTACCAGATTTCCATATGCTACAGCTCCTATACTGCTACATGCTTTTAAGATGGACAAAAATGTCATTTTGATGGGCTTCACACCCTCCAGATGCATTTTCTCATAAAGTTCAAGCGCAGAAAAACCATATCCTTGCTGGGCATACCCAGAAATCATGACATCATATGACACCACATTTTGATTCGGAAGTTTGTTGAACACTTCACGTGCTTCCGCTATGCTCCCACATTTGGCATACATATTCACAAGGGTGCTCCCAATAGTAACACCTACTGTGATATCACTTTTGAGAATCTTGTAATGTATGAGCCTGCCCTGCCCTATCGCCCCTATGCTGCTGCATGCCTTCAAAACACACAGAAAAGTGACTTTATTTGGCTCTATGCACTCCTCTTGCATTTGCTCAAAAAGCCCCAAAGCAGACAAACCATGCCCACATTGGGCACATCCCCCAATCAATGCACTCCAGGTTACCACATTTTGAGTGGGCAATGTGTTAAACACTTTGCATGCCTCCATAAGACTCCCACATTTACCATACATGTCCACAAGCATATTCCCAAGTACATCATTCTTTTCCAGTCCACTAGTAATAATCTGGTTATGTATCAGTCTGCCTTCCTGTAGCTCTCCTGTGCTGGCACAAGCTTTCAAAATGCACAGAAACGTGACTCTGTTTGGTTGAATCCCGTCCTGTTGCATTCTTGTAAAAAGTGCAATGGCAGACAGTCCATGTCCATGCTGACTGTATCCTGCAATCAGTGAACTCCAGGACACTACATTTCGATTAGACATTTCATCAAAGACAGTGTGTGCCTCATCCAGACTCTTGCACTTAACATACATATCAATGAGGGCACTCCCAACCACTACATCTGATTTGAGTTTTTTTTTGGAGATATGGTGATGAATTAGTCTGCCCTGTTCTAAGGCGCCAATGCTGCTACATGCTTTCAAGCTGCACAAAAATGTGACCCTATCAGAAGCTGCTGCATTCTTTCATGCAGTTTAAGAGCTCTTTCACCTTCACCTAGCTGAGCATGTGCGGAAATTATTGCATTCCACGTATACACGTTTGGATTTGAAACCTTATAAAATGCTTCGTTAGCTTCTGACAAGATTCCACATGAGGCAAACATGCGGATCAAGTGGTCCCCCCAAAATGGCAATGAGTTTAGCCCATTGCTCATCACAAGGGAATGCACTTGCCTACCAGCAACCAGGTCTTTGTTCTTTATACAGTCCTGCAGAAGACGAAACATGACATCCCTTGATATTGAAGTTCCTTCCTGGTCGGGGAAATCCGTGGCCTGGAGTGCCTCATTTTGCTGTCCCTCTGTAGCTGATTTGCTGATATATCCTACACATCTAATTCAGGACAACCAGAAATAACTCACCAATCACAAACAGATTGCAAAGCAAGTTGAAGGTGTAAGGGCTATGGAAAGCATTGTACTTGTAGAAAACTGGTTCATATGACTAATACCTGACCTGGTCTTGCGAAAAGTACGTTGCCTTTCCACCCCTCAAGGGTGTGTGAGGTGGAGTTGGTACGGCCAGCTTTTTAATGAGGCAAGGGTGATTGTACGAATCCAGCAGCCGCGATCGATAAGGCTGCAATACATTGCCCATGATTACAACACAACCAAAACATTGGATGGCATCATAGTAAACTTTGTGTCACCACAATACAAGTGTGCAACGCCCATCATTCACACTGGCTCAGACAAGGGGGCCCACAGGTAACTGCTGAAACCAAAAGAAATTTCCACTAGTAGGGGACCCGCACATTGCTGCGGCACAACATGATAGTACATATCCATGTTTCCATGTATATGGGTGTTTTCATGAATACAAGTTATGCCAACATTGCTATGACTGTATGCCATTCTTACACTTGGATGTGCTCAGCATTAGAGAGATGTTATGTGTTTGCAAAATAGTTCTATACACCGCCTTGACCCGCTGCACCCTTTCAAAAATTGAAATCCAAAAAGTACTTGTGCTTTTGCAAGCTCACCCCACTGTCAGTAGGAAGCTTGTCAATCACTTAATGAGGCACTCACTAATTGAACCACATTTCACTCACTACATAAATTTAAATAGTTTTGTACTTACTCACCCTCTCAAATCAAACATAGGACAGCTATGTCCCGACCAGAAAGCTTATTAAGCACATGAAGCACTGTTCACCAACTTTGGCATAAATATCCACCAGTACATCTTCATCTTACACTTGCACTCCTTCATGCCAATTTTGTTTTCCCATTTCAATCACCCCTGCCACCAGACGCACATGAATCTAATCGAAATCCAAAAGGTTGTGTATGTTTATATCCAATCCAAAATAGTTCAACGTTTTGCATCTATTAGAAACAATTCAGCCATTGCCTGGCCTGCATACGCAGTGTCACAAGAAACGTTTCTAAAAATTTACAGGAGGTTCATTTCATCAGTGGATCACCTTGGGCAGCATGACATGGATCTAATTTGACCATCTCCCTTAGGTTCATTCTTGTGCGTAAGGGCCTTATACATTGATCTTTGATTGGCATCTCGTACACACTTCCACACCTGGAGCATTCGGCTCTTGTTGGCCATTTAGCAAATTTTGATTATACAGTGGAATGCTATCTCATGAATCGACTTTGTTGAACATTTCAATCTAGCTCCTCGAATGTTTGGGAATACTGAGAATGCAATGAAGCAATTCAATTGATCATTCTAGGGAGACAATACAATTATTGTTGATTTGTTGCCATACTCTCATAACTGACAAGATACTCGTGTTTCCAATGCCAAGACGAGTGAGTTAGGTCATCCCTGCTTCGACTAAGGCCATGTTTTGGAAATTTGACGGAATTGCCTCTAGATTGGCTCGCACAATTCTCCCATTCAATTTGGAACGAGAGAAGTTTCAAGATCCCAAATCTAATCACAATGCCTGCTAAGTAGTAGCTTTTGTATCACCGGCATGCAACATGTTTCTCTAGGAAAGCGTCACGTTAAGAGCAAAAGGGCTCCCACGCCCCATTCCAAAGCGACTAGAACCAACATAAAGACAATAACCAACCCGAAAATATGAGTTGTCCCTCTGCATATGACAACTGCCATAGCCAAACCTTCCAAGTCTTCTTGCTTGATGAAACCTCCATGGGCTTCCTATTCTTCTTTCCCCCACCATCGTCAGTGTTTGAAGCCCCATTCCAAAGCGACTAGAACCAACATAAAGACAATAACCAACCTGAAGATATGAGTGTCCCTCTGCATTTGACAACTGCCATAGCCAAACCTTCCAAGTCTTCTTGCTTGATCAAACCTCCATGGGCTTCCTATTCTTCTTTCCCCCACCATCGTCAGTGTTTGGAGCCCCATTCCAAAGCGACTAGAACCAACATAAAGACAATAACCAACCTGAAGATATGAGTGTCCCTCTGCATATGACAACTGCCATAGCCAAACCTTCCAAGTCTTCTTGCTTGATCAAACCTCCATGGGCTTCCTACTCTTCTTTCCCCCACCATCGTCAGTGTTTTTTTCCACCACCATAGTCATGCCTTGAGTGCCCAAGTGTTCAAACCTCCCAAGTTATTCTTCATTGCCATTAGGGCAGCGTGGAGGTTGCTCCTAGGGGTGTTTAGAGACTAGCTCACCCATGGCACGGCCCATTGATAATGGACCGGCAAGGCTCAAATGCATTCAGTGCCCACATGGGTGGGCATGGCCGGCTTCTCTCATCTTAAACACTGTAAGATGCCAAGGATGCTTTCACATCGATGGGCATCGCCGACTCAGGCTCTCATCTTTAAACACCGTAAGATGCCAAGGACAATTTCATCACTGGGAACTCTCTTAAGGAACTCCATCCTCATAGGGAAATGTGCCACATTATTAAATTTGGAACAACTACCACATCATCAAATGCGTAAATGACTGCTAAGACGCATTCCCTCCTCTACAAAGAATGGCCAATTTTACACATGCAAGAGAAAAAGGAGGGCTACATTTGGCCCAACACACCAACCTGATGGGATTCATGTCTTGGAGATAAAGGAGGGCTACATTTGGCCCCCCACATGCTGAGCCTGATTTGTCAATTTTCTGAGGCTGCCTTCTGTTTCGTACAGTCCACTTTTATCTTTAATATACATACTTTACGTTACCGCCAAAAAAAAAAACAATAGGGTGACCAAGTTAGTCGAAGTACATAAGTGCACCTCTCAGATCATACAAAGAGCTCTCAACAAGATGTAAGAAAATAATACAACATCTGTGCTCAACAGATAACAGGATCTCGTACGCAAGAGAGAAAACAAGATAGTATGGAGAATCAAAAATTTGATTACTGTAGAACTGATACAATAGATGGCGCTGCCTCCCAACCATGCGCTCCTATGAAAGAAGCTTCGATGGCGTGCTAGAAACAATAGAAGATGGAGGCTGGATGCTAAGGAATCAGGGTTTTGCTGTAGCCAGTGATAAAATGGGCTTCACAAGCTTGCTCTTATATAGCCACCAATTGTAGTCGGTTAGGCTCAATTGGGTGACCGACCCAGTCCGCCGCCCAAAATGGTCGATTGGGGGTCGGTCCCGAAATAGGCCACCGACCATACGATAGAACCGGTGCGCAAAATAGAGCAACTAACCTACGGCGTCTGTTCGGCCCAGAGCCATCCGGGATCATCTGAGGCTCCAAATGGGCCTCGCAACCCGAGAGTGGGCTGCCCCGGGAAATGCTCCATCTACCCTCAGTGCTGTCAGTCAAGGGATGCCTTCCCGCACTTGCATGTAGCCTAGTTGGCGGTGTGCCAACTCTTTCTAAAGCCGTCTAGCCATCAGGCCACACATGGCTCCCATCTGGTGTCCAAACCAGGACCTACCGGATAACCGAGCTACCCAAATGCCTTCTCCTCATATGGGGGGCTTACAAGTAGAGTTAGCTGGTTCCCGTGTAGTTACACGAGAGTGGAGCATTGATATCTAACACCCCCCCTCAATGTCCACCTGCAAGTGAACTTACTTTTTCAGCCCAATGCCAAGTCGATGAAGATGCCTCTCCAACAAGTCTCTTCCAAGAGCCTTCGTGAAGATGTCCGCAGCATTCTCTGTAGTCGGACAGTACACCAAGTCGACCTCTCCATCCATGATGAGCTCACGTACAAAGTGATATTGAATCTCAATGTGTTTTGTGTGAGCGTGGAACACCGGGTTCTTTGCAATCGCCATGCAACTCTGATTGTCACATAATAACTACGTAGGCTTGTTCTGGCGTGCACCCATGTCCCCAAAAATCCTCCTCAACCACACTGCCTCGCAAGAAGCAAAGCATGCTGATTTGTACTCGGCCTCGGTAGAAGAAAGAGCAACTGTGGGTTGCTTCTTGCTAACCCATGACACAACTCCAGATCCAAGTGAGAAACAATAACCTGTCACTGATCTCCTACTGTCCATGTCTCCTGCCCAATCGGAGTCACAGAATCCGGTTAAGATGTTGCCCTTGGTATAGGTGATGCCATAATCAAGTGTGCCTTTGATGTATTTCAGCACCCGCATCCCTACCCTCCAATGGTTCTGTCGGGGCTTACTGGAAAGCCTGCTTAGTACATAAGTTGCAAAACTGATGTCCGGCCGTGTGTTACACAGGTAAATCAAGCTACCCACAAGCCTTCTGTACTTCGCTTCATCCACCAATGGTGATGAATCCTCGTTTGAGAGCTTCGCGTCAACCTCCATAGGGGTACCAACTGTCTTGCACTCAGCCATGCCAAATGCCTTTAGTATCTCTCCAGCATACTTCAGCTGTGAAATGAAGGTCTGTTTTGCTCCTGCCAAACTTCAATCCCCAGACAGAAATGCATCAGTTCGAGGTCTGTCATTTCAAACTCTCTTCCTAGCAAATGCTTCGTCTGCGAGATCTTCTCTTCATGGTTTCCTGTTATGACAAGGTCGTCCACATAAAGGACCACGATCATACACCTGCCTCCTTCTCTGAAGATATACAAATTTGCATCATATGGGCTCCTCCTGAACCCGTTTTGCAGAAAGTAGGCATCAATTCACTGGTACCATGCTTGTGGGGCCTGTTTCGGCCCATAAAGTGTCTTCTTCAGTTTGCAGACTTTACCCTCTGAACTAGGGATCTCAAAACCTGGTGGTTGTTCCACGTATACCTCCTCCTTGAGATCTCCATTCAAAAAGGTGGATTTCACATCCATCTGAAACACAAGCCAACTTCCCTAGGCAGCTAAAGCCAAAACACTACGAATTGTGGTTAGTCGAGCTGTGGGAGCAAAGGATATCCTGGTCCTGGTTGTCTGGGAAGGAAGCATCCTCCTCTAATTGATGCGGCTGTTCTGAGAAGACCACGTCGTGACTTACAATTACCTTATTGGTAACAGGGTTATAGAGACAGTAACCCTTTGCCTCTTCACTGTAGCCCAAGAAAATACACTTCCGGCTCTTGGTTCCCATTTGGTCCTGGTAGCATCAGGGACATGCACAAAACAGTCACATCCAAAAACTCTGAAATGTGCAGCTGAAGGTTTCTTACTAGAAAAGGCTTGCAGTGGAGTCATCCCATTCATAGCCTTCGTGTAGCTACGATTGAGGATGTAAACTGCAATGTTACATGCTTCAGCCTAGAGAGTCTTTGGCAAATCTTTCCCTTTCATCATACTCCAGCCCATTTCGCAGATGACGCGCATCTTGTGTTCTGCTACTCCATTTTGCTGTGATGTATGTGGCGGGGGTTTCTGCCTCTTGATTCCGTGACTTTTGCAGTAACTTTCGAATTTAGTTGATGTGAACTCTCCACCTCTATCTGATCTCAGTTTCTTCACCTTCCTCCCTGATTCTTTCTCGACCATTACATGCCATTCCTTGAACCTACTGAAAGCCTCGTCTTTCGTCTTCAGGAAGTATATCCATATCCTTCTACTGTAGTCGTCGATTAGCGTCATGAAGTAGTAGGAACTGTCCAAAGCTTCCGTCTCCATCTTTTCGCAGAGGTCTGTGTGAACGAGCTCTAGAGGAGACTTTGCCTTGCTACCCTCTTAGGAAAGGGCTGCCGATGCTGCTTGCCCATCATCCAAGCTTCACATACATCGGGCAGATCTGAAATTTCTGGTAGGTCTGCAATCATTCCACTTTTATGCATCTCCTTCAAAGAACTAAGGTTTAGATGACCAAAACTCTCATGCCACACCTTAGTGTTCTTAACATCCGCTCGAGCACATCCGCTCGAGCACTGAAAGCTAAGAGTTCATAGATGTTGTGCCGTGTACCTTTACCAATGACCTTTCCTTGAAGATCCAAAATCTGTGCACCATTCTTATCGAATTGAACTTTGAGGTCCCGATCCGTGATCGCGGAAACGGACAACAAGTTTCTCTTGATATCTAGCACATAAAGAACATCGGACAACTATTTTACAACTCCATCTGACTTGAGAGCAATCGTACCTTTTCCTTTTGCTGGACATTTTGCATCATTGCCGATTGCTACCAGGATGTCATTCCCTACCGGCTGTAGAGAGGTATACCAATCCTTCCGACTGGTCATGTGGTGTGATGCACCACTGTCAATGATCCACGGTTCATCCACAGGTACATGAATTGACTCCATGCAAATCTCCTCAATTGCGACGAATAGCTCTATTGGTACTGCCTACGCGCTATTGATGGACTCTTTCTTTGCAATCTTCTTTCGACACTCATTCTGCTTGTGCCTTGCCTTGTTGCAATAGAAGCACTTGATCTTCTTCTTTCTCTTTTTATCATCAGAAGAAGATGGGTTACCAGAGTCCTTACCCTTACCTTTCTTTGATCCGCTGGTCTAGAAAGCCGAATCTTCTCCAATCCTCGTCTTTTGACGCATCTCCTCCTCCAGAAGCATTGCGCTGAAATCCTCAAAGTTGAGGGGTGGATTTTTGTTCTGCGTATTCAGTGCCGTAACAAGACCGTCGTACTTTTGTGGGAGAATCCGTATGCACCTTCGTGCTAGATTCTCGCTGGTGATGGTGATGCCGATCGCAGTCATCTGATCGTATAGATTCTTCACCCTGGTAATAAACTTCTCTGCTGCTTCAGACTCAGACAACTTCTCGTTCACGAGTTGAGTCTCCAGATTCTGAATCCGCATCTGATTGGTGGTCTCGTACTGATTTTTTAAGACCGTCCATGCCTCCTCTGATGTGGTGACATGTTAAATTAATGCCATGATGGAATCACTAACACTGCAGACAATAGAACACAGTGCATCTGCATTTCTTCTTGTCCACACGAGAATCTCATCCGCAGTTGGTACTATCTGTTGTCCTCCATTGGCTATCGCAACCGGCCTAACGTCCACCCCAGTAGCAGTGTCCCAAGGCTCGTATGCGCTTAGGATGGTCTTCATCTTGAACTTCCAGAGTGGATAGTTAGAGCACTTCTTGCTAGAGTCCAGGCTCTGATACCATGTAAGAAAATAATACAACGTCTATGCTCAACTGATAATAGGATCTCGTATGTAAGAGAGAAAACAAGATAGTATGGAGAATCAAAAATTTGATTACTATAAAACTGATGCAATAGATGGCGATGCCTCCCAATCGTGCGCTCCTATGAAAGAAGCTTCAATGGCATGCTGGAAACAGTAGAAGACGGAGGCTGGATGCTAAGGAATTAGGGTTGCTGTAGCCAATGATAAAATGGGCTTCACGGGCTTGCTCTTATATAGCCACCAGTCGTAGTCGGTTAGGCTTAATTGGTGATCGACCCAATCCATCCAAAATGGTCGACTTGGGGTTGGAATAGGCCACCGACTATACGATAGAACCGGTGTGCAAAACAGAGCAACTAACCTACGTTCTCCGTTCGGCCTAGAGCCATCCGGGATCATCTGAGGCTCCAAACGGGCCCGACAACCCAAGAGTGGGCTGCCCCAGGAAACGCTCCATCTACCCTCAGTACGGTGAGTCAAGGGATGCCTTCCCGCACTTGCATGTAGCCTGGTTGGCGGTGTGCCAACTCTTTCTGAAGCCGTCCAGCCATTAGGCCACACATGGCCCCCATATGGTGTCCAAACCAAGACCTACCGAATAACCGAGCTACTCAAATGCCTTCTCCTCATATGGGGGGCTTACAAGTAGAGTTAGCTGGTTCCCGTGTAGTAACACAAGAGTGGAGCATTGATATCTAACACAAGAATCCCGATACACTAGGCACGCTCGTGGCTCAAGCCTTTGTCTCCACTCCCTCTCCTCTCCATCCCCCCTATGAATGCCGATTCGAATCATAATCCTCCCTCCTTCACCCTCAACTTTATCTCCCTCCGCTCCTCCCTAGCAAGTCCCTTTGCTTGCTGAAAATATTCTCCCTTCCTTTCTATCGGTTGTCCTCCTATCTCCCTTAGTCATTCTATTTCTTCGTCTCTTAATGGCTTTGGTGACTTTCTAACTAGCTAGCCTCTCCTTGGTCAGTGTGATGTAACTACTCCATATGATGTAACTACTCCATGTGCACCTAGTAGCGCATCTGATTAGGAGAGCTAGATCAGGTGAGATGGCGTCTATTGACATAACTGGTTGTTCTCTGATCGACCAAGTGGCCATGTTCACTATGTGCTCTGGTTAAAAAGTGACCATGTTCATCGGTCCACCAAGTGGCCCCGTTGGTTAGATAACCTTGATTAGATCACTCGACTGAGGTCACCTAGTCACTTGTATCCACGGACCTTGCACCATAGGTCATGGATCCTCTTTGTACCACTGAATTTGCACCATAGGTCTTGGGTGGTCTCTGTATATTTACAATAGTTTCCCCCACCACTATCATTCATCGTGCTGGTAAATAGGTCACCACTAGCATCAGTTACCTTTTCCAAGTCCATTCGAATGCTGATTTTGGGATAACATACACCGAGTATGACATGTGGAGTTAAAAAGTGCAGCACCTAATTGTGTAAAGGTATAATCCATGATCCGCTACGCCATGTACATGGACCGCTTGGCCCCATGCATACTTGTCCAGTGTCATTGTAACTCATGTGGTTGGCCATGTCAATCGCCTCGCCATGCTCCTCAAACCCATAACATGATCCTCTATAGGCTCCAAAGCCTCACTTGGTGCTAGCACATTAATATCCAGGTAAGAGTTGGAAGCCCTGATTGTACTCATGTTAGCTTCTATGCCTTCTGCATGGGAATGTTAAAGATTTAATCTAATTTCTCCTCCTCCATCACACATGAGATCTTTCCTTTGAAGATCAGAAATAATTTTTGTATAATCTTCATGTTTAGTCGTGATTGTGCGACATTTGAGAATTATTTTCCTAATGATGAGGCTAGATTATGGTCAATCATATCATTCTCATGGAGTGGAGGACAATCAGCTGGAAGGGGCAATGGTCTGCCTTGAAAAATAATGCTTCTAGGCTATGTGTCCTTTTGGCTTATTGCTGTTGCTGCACCTATCACACTTGCATTATCACGGAGTCTCCGAGGAGGTTTCATCCTATGAGAAGTGGGGGATGGGGGTTGCCTAAGGAAAAGGTTAAAAGTTTGGTATATATCTCTAAGATGAAGTGTGTGAGAAAGACCTATAGTAGCAGCACTAGAGGTAGAGCCGTTGGATTCACAAAAGGTTTTAACACAACCTAAAGTTTAGAGGAAAAAGAGGGGTTATCAGAAGGGATTTGTGGCCCACTTGGCCCCTTGAGATGTGGCCTTTGATTTGTGTTAGAGGGAGTGTAATCTGAGCCACCATGATCAAAAGTCAAATGGGTGGAGGATTTAGGATGGGAATTGTGGGAAGCCTCCACCTATGGGAATTTTCAGTGGTCGTCATGGCAAATGATTGTACCTATTGGGCTAGATGGACCTAATGCAGAGTGCTGAGCTACCTTTTGTCTTTTGGGATGATGTGCATGTATTGTGGAATTCTTCAAACTGTCAGCATGAGATACAGGTGTTGGATGTGGAAGAGTGCCTTGTGAAGTCATTGTACCATACAAAGGAGTATAGAGATCGTCTTTTTTAGGGGAGATTTGTACTTCTACCTTTTCTCTAGCATGGGAAAGGTAGGTTGTACCTGGCCATAATGGGAGGCGTAAAGATTGTATTCTGTACTATCGAAGGAAAGCAAGGAAGTGAGCAAGGAGCATGAAGGGAGTTTAGCAAGTTGGAGGGGAGGGGGAAAGAGGAATGCAAAAAGGGGGGGGGGGGAGAGCCGAAGGGGAAGAGGAGGGGGGAGGTGTAAAGGGTGAGGGGCTACCATGCTATAGGGAAGGGGAGAGGGGAGGAGTGAAAGGGGGGGGGGGGGAGATGGGGGCGAGGGGTGTAAAAGACAAGGGAGTGAGAGAGGGGAGGTGTGAAAGGGGGGGAGGGGGGGTGTTGCAAGCAGTAGTGGAGGGGGAAGGGCAGGTGCAAATGGGCAGAGGGGTTACAAGCCATAGGGAATGAGAGAGGTGAGGTGTGAAGAGGGAGGGGATGGGGGGCTATACACCACAATGGATTTTTGAATTACCTGGCCTAGTGCATGATTTTCTTAAAGAAAACCATTGCAATTCCCATTTTGCCATCGTCCCTACTAAGCAAGGGATGTAGAGAGAGGTTGTTGAGAGGAAGAGAAAGAGGGGAGAGACTGACACAAGAGTTGCTCCCAAGAAAGTGATTCTATTCATAGATCATAGGCATATATATAGTTGAGGACTAGACTGAGTTAGGGCAAGCTAACTCAGCCTAGTAAACTTGAAGCTATAGCTAAACTTGCTAGCAAAACATAATAATACATGTATTATCATTGTGAATAAAGGAGGAATAAAGCACGAAGCATATGAATGTAGTGGAATACAAATAACATAACCTTTCAAGTAGAATATCAAGAATAAGGCATTGTATTGAACGACGATGATATCATGGTTCCCAATCATGTACAACATTAAAGAAAGTTGGTTTATCTTTATACCAACAGGCAAAGATAAGCTCCAACACATAGATGTATGTCATAGTGATTGCTGAAAAACAATCAAGTTTTGTGAGGCACCCGAGTATAGATATTGACAGACCTCTTTGGTTGAAGGACGCTCTATGAATGTTGAGTAGCAAAGCACTTACACAAAGACTCAGCAAGCGATAAGCTAAATAAGAAACTAGTCAGTAAAGGATGCACTAAATAAAAACTAGCTTAATATATGTGAAGCATCATTGGCTTTTACTTTTGCAAAAGTAGCATGAAACCACAAGTGATGAAGCACTAAACTCTTGTTTTCACTGATGACCTTAGAGAAATAAAAAATTGCTTTCATATGATAGATAACCTTTTGTCTAAGTGATTTTCTCAATCAACTTTCTAGTCTAACTCATATAATTATCATTGCAAAAGCATGTAGATTGGGCTACTTTACTCTTAACAACAAGATTGAGACTCTACTTGGCATCGATTAGATAAGATCTTGATCCCTAAAGATTGACTACACTTACAACAACGACCCTGCACTCTTGGTTTTTATGGATATGACCGATGGGTGTTGGGTCTCCTTTTCACCTAAATTTTATGGAGTCCTATAGCTAAAGAAGTTTGCTTTATGTGATTGAGCATCTTTTTCTTCATGTGGGAATGTAAAAGCATGATATGCCAATGTGTTAAATCCAAGGGAACACAAATATTGAATGCAAGATGGTGTGATCAACTGGTGGAGATTGAAAGCGGGAGGGGCTGATAGGATGTTCGAGGTATCCATGTGTCCTTCATCTTTGTCCCTTTCCCATAGAGTTGATGGGAATTTGTGTATCAAGTGAGTTTGATTTGATGAAATACGACTAGTGTGAACACCCTCCCCCTAGCACTAAAAAATGTATCGTATCTCACATGTCTATAGAATACCATGGCTTCCTTGTAGTTAGAGTGTTGGTAACAAGACATTTCTATGTCTGCAATGCTTTGATAACAACACTACTAAAAACGTAAAGTAATATTCAAATCCTCATCCGTGAATTCAAATGTGGCGCAATACTCGCATGCAACTATCTGTTTGACTTTACAGATCCAAAATAAGATTGGAAAGAGACCAGCAAGGTTTCTTTCTAACCTAGTTGAAAGAATTTAGGCATGAGACGAACCATCATTCTATGTCACGAAGATCCACTACCAAAGATGAGAAAGCCAAACCAATACCCATGAAAATACACGAGGAACCAGATCTGTAGGTGCAAATCTATCTTCTTGACCATACTTTGATGGCTCATGGCAGTAATTATGGGGGATATTGATGTGATCATAGATGTCCCTTCCATACCCAATAATACCACCATTATCTGCACACACAATGAGGCTATCGAGGCCAACCCCATGGTTGTAAAGCTAATACCTTCAAGATATTCAAAGACGTGAATGCACCCTACCCTTGTGGCTTCCACGGTGCTCACAACACCCTGTATGATGATCATAGTCCTTGTCACTTCAGCAGTTGCTCAATTTGGCGATGCTCGCAAATCTCAATCAGTGCTATGATACCTATCTTAATTCCATTGCAGGTGCAATATGGCAAGGTGTTGATTTTCCACTCATTTTCCACAAGAATAGAACTGCAATATGGCAAGGTGTTGATTTTCCACTCATTTTCCACAAGAATAGAACTGCATTAGTGTGGATTCCCAAAATCTATGATCAAACAAGAGATCAACAACAATTCTAAACTCTCACATATACCCAAGTCATTCTTGTTGGAGCTATATGCTGCTCGCGGTAACTACATCTGGTGAAGAGATCACCAACAATCCCAAAGTCTCACATGTACATAAGTCATGCTTAACCTAGTGCTTAACTATATATATGTCCATGATACATGAATACAATCACTACTTCTTGGAGCAATCTTGTGTCTCACTCCTTAGTTGGGAAGGTGTCCAAAATAGTTGTGTCTCGAGCATGAGTTATGAAAGCACAAAAAGCACAAAAGGAAATGATATTTTTTAAAAGAAGTTCTGTTATGTGCTTGTTTTGCCCCCTCCCAACATAATTGGATGGTTATAGATGTGCTAATTTTCCTATGGAAATAGGCGTGGGATGGCAAGTTGCCCTTTCCCACATCCCACTCTTTCTCAAGAAAGCATCTATGTGCACTATGATCATTTGCAATATCATGCTCTATACACAAATTTCAGTATTTCACATACACTAGTGTAGTAGCCAGCAATACCTACATGTGCACTTATCAGGACTCTTTGTTCGGATTTATGGAGTAAAGGACACGTACGTAGGTTAGACATAACTAACATGAGTTTAGACCTACCTAATGTACCTACATAAGTTCAACTAATTATTTTCAAAAGAAAGTATTACAATCTAAACACAAGTGCATGGTATAGTATGCCACAAATTTCATCTTACAAGTAATTAGACAAGTGTGGTCCGTAACGTTCTCTAGCGTGTAACTTGCAGGTTGATACAAGATGGCAAGTGCAAGCTACACAACTGGTTGGACTTTCAACAGCAGGCTGTTATTAGCTAGCAAATGTGAGCCACAACTAGCCAAATCCAAGTATTTATATTTTCCTAATAAGTACATATAAACTATAATATATTATTTACTATTTCACATCCATGTGCAAGTAGTTACTGGTTGGCATATGTAGATCGTCGCCCACCACATGGTTCAAAGATATTTAGTATGCATATGCGAGTAGTTACAAGTTAGCATACGCGGACTCCCCATTACTAATGTAGATACTTGCTTTCAAAACCATCTATCCTTTTTACTATTTTTTGTAAACTATATAGCTAATGACTACTAAACATGTAATTTGATTACAAGTTTATATAAATACCAAAAAGTATATGGTTTCCCTAATTTTTAAAAGCTAATTAGCTAATTTCTATAAAAACAACTTTCTTTTTTTTCCCCCAAAGAAAATAACTTCAAATTTATTTTCAAAAAATTCTACTCTTTGGAAAAATTAAACTTTCAAATCACAAATGATAAACCATAAATTAAGAGCTTTGCATTTATCCTTTTTACATCCTACTATAGGTAGATATCAACTGGCCTGAGCGAGCCCACCACCAACACTGGACACTTTGTAAAATGATGCAAAAACTTACAAATTACCTTGGAAGCTTTATTTATCCTTTTTTCCTTGTCTCTCTTTGTTTTTCTTCAGACTCCAGGTAGAGCTAGATTCCACGGTTTGCCATTTTACTGCACAGTAATGGGCTATAACCAGTCTGGTTTAAAAACATGGTGAAGTCAGTATAAATTGCTCTAGGGGCCCCCAAAAAGAGTTTGAAACATTTTAATTTTCCAGTTTAAAAATCCTATTTGAATTCCCTCCCAAATCCCTAAGTCTAAAGGATTTACTATAGCAACGTAATTAGAGAGAGGCCTTGTACCTCTATGATTGATTGGCATGTCTTTTCATGAAAAATTCCCATAACTACTTTGGAGTCGTGATCTTTTACCAAAGATACAGATTTCCTTGATAGGCCATCTTGATAGCCCATTTTATTAGAATATAATGTATATACGATATTACATATGTATATTTATTTAAAATTTTATATTATTATGTAAGTGTATTAGAATTTTGACAACTCATATTGTCAAAGTTTTATATAGCCATATTCTTAACTTGATTAGCAATGCACCTAGGTTATTTATTTTGTAGGCTCACATTTACCTCTATGTCTTATTGGACAACAATGGTGAGACAAGGATGGATTCACTATACCCCACCTTATTAGTCTATTGGATGTATTAGTAAAATGCATACAACATTGGCCTATTTTGTGACTACCGAGAGGGGTTGAAATTTCTTACTAAAAAGTTTCATTCCATTTTGGCTCATATGGCCGAACCGACAATGCCACAAAGAAGTACTTGGTTGCTCGCTTATTGAAACAACATGATCAGACATCCATGATACATGTAAGGGGTACATAGTCCCACACTCAGCACCTCTTGCCAAAACCATAGTGCCCTTCTGAATTTTCCAACTCTAAAAGCCAAAGGTGGTCTGAAAATCTAGCTGACGTGCTGAAATGAGACTCTTGGTCATCTTAGGCACATGTCTCACATTTTTCAAAACAAATTGATTATTTTTGCTATTTCAATTACAAGTAGAAAGGATGGATAAAAAGGCCTTTAACAAAAAATGTTTTCTAACATTTAAAATTCAAGCCTTTCTTGGAATTTTGTTGTCATGAGACTAAGACTGTTGGGGATTATAATAGGAAAAATCTATTGATTTTAATTTGAGGACATTTTCTTGGAAGTCATGATAGCTCATGGGAACTTTTTCTATGTAGAATTGCTCTTATTGTGATTATTAGAATGTTAGGACAATGACTCACAGTTAAGATGGTTTCAAGCTCCTTGGCATTGGAATTTTATTTCATGATGTTGGGAGATCTTTGACTATGTTGTAAGACTAAGGTTAATGTAATTTGCCATTTAGATCTTGGTGACATTGCTTAGCACTTAGGGAGATCTTTTTGGATTTTTGCCATTGGAAGGTATCAATGATAAGGTGATTTGGAAATGATACTATGACATGGATTAGTTTGTTAGTAGGTGTGCAACATGGGCTTTTGAGGCCAAGGATGCATGCTATCCAACATGCAGGGAATCTAGCCTTTTAGGCATTAGATAGTAATTCATTATTTTCATTATAATTCCCAACCTTGATTACTTTCTGAATGTGTGAATGCCAAGATTTTGTCATTGCTAATCTAGGTAGAGTGACAGGGATGACAACTACATGCTAGCTTTGAAGCTTGGCTTCCATAACAAAAATGTATCGTTCTAGCTTTTGTTGTGATGGTTCCAAGTGATTCAACATGCCTCTCCGTCGGTAGCATTGATAAATCTTAGGTGTAAGGACACAGCATTCACAACTTTGGGGAATACGTATGGCCGGTTTCCCTAGCTACTGATAATTGGAGACCAGTCATGAGTAGTGTTGTACTTTTTACAATTTACAGATATGAAGTTGAATATGAAAATGGACTTCTACTTTGACACTTGGTAGAAGGGATGGTATAGTAAGGAATTATTATCACTTGTGTGGTTTTAAGGGCAATGGTATATGGTTGCATTTGAGTTGCTTGTGCTTTGAAAATTGATCTAGTAGTGTAGTTGATAGGACAAACATACACATGCTTATCCATTGTAAGATAATAAGAATCTCACAAATAATTAATGGTTACACTTGATTTGATTTAATGGGGTTTCAGGCTTGTTTTTAGCACCGCAACTAAAGGCCAAGTCTCTCCCTTGGTTGCTAGACCTTGATGTTTGGATCAACATCAAAGTGTTGATTGAAAACATTGCCCTTGGTATGTTTAAGTTACGAGGGTATCTAATATATTTTTTATCTCACCCTTCTGATGTAGAGTTAGCAGAGAGACCAATTTATGGTGAAAAATTTTACTCCTCTCCTTGATTTGTAAGTAAAAATGTCCAATTATCACAGGTAATCTGTTTATATTCTCATAGTTTTATTTTTGAATGGAAAATTTTAAAATTTATTTTGTTACTTTTATGGACGACGTTGACTAACTGCTTAAAGGATGTTCACTTGTTACATTCTAAACTAGTCCCCAACCAATTGGCCAAAGAATTCTTCCACCAATATGGAGACTAAGCTACCTTCTAGTGACAAGTTGGAAAGGTTGACTACTAGTTCTACTTACTCTTCAATTATGCGCTACCATGTGCTATGGGTGTTATAATAACCCACAATATTTCAATATTTTATTTGAAGAGTACTCACAAGGCCCATTCATTTCCATCATAATATGAGTTGGATGTGAGTTTTATTTAATATATATCATGAACTATGTTCTATAATGATTGTAACTTTGACTAGGGTAGTAGTTCGAGCTAATTACTGCCCTCACTTGGATTGTGTGTCATACTTGCAAGAATGCAGTCAGTGGGAAACACACACACACAGACACTAACACAGACACAGACACAGACACACACACACACACACACACACACACACACATTTTTTTAAAGTGAAATCTTATATGTTTTTGTGGGAAACCTCAGAAGAGGTGAAAACCCATCATGAAGTACAAAAGTAAAAAGATTACAAGTAGGCTATTGGAAAAATCTGGGAGGTTAATTGAAAATTGGAAAAGTGAAAATAATCACAAATCACCAAGGGAGGCATCCAACAAAATATCCGCCAAGGTGAGATTATTCACTTGCAAAAACTATTGTAAAGGCACCACATCACCATTAATAAAATGAAGGTGTTTTTTACACTTGTGATTGTTCTTTAGATAAGCAGGAACTCAATTTTTGAATTACAGGGTCAAAAACTTACCGTAACCAGGGATGGAAAGTGTCCAAAGAAAAGGTAGAGGCAGGTGTCAGATCCGACATTGATGGGGCATTAGTATCTAGTCCAGCAGAGGTATCCATATTAACAACTGCCGTTTGAGTAACTTGCTCTTGCAAATCCACATTTGATTCCATATGGCTATCATGCACTAGATCTGAAGAAGAGAGATCCTCCAATAACTCAGAGGATTCTGATTCAAGAGCCGAAAAAGTTGTCTAGTCTCCACACCATCCAAAGAAGACAACTAAACTAAAGAGGGTTCCATGGAAACCAAAGTAGGAGATACAGAGGATTGCTCCACCTGCTGCTGAAGAGACAAAACGCCAAAAGGATTTCTCAAAAGACGAGGAGTTACAGCTAATAAAGAAGTACCACCCTTGGAACCCACCCGACGCCATTGTTTTTGGGGATGACTAGGAGCAGCTGAAGAGGGAGAAGGAGGACACTGATGAATTGGCAGTGGAGTAGGTAAAAGAGAAGAGGAAGAAATAGGGATAAAGGAAGCTGACTGCGAAGAAAAAGAACAAGCTCTCGCCAAGTGGCCCACCTGTCTGCATTTGTAGTAAGATGTAGGAAATGAAGCGAAATGGAGCCTAATGCATAACGGATGGGAAAAACTAAGATCAATATGCATAGTCGAGGGCACATGCTTCTCCATGTCCCACAACACACATAGCCAAATATCGCTAGTGGCTTGAAAGAAATCCTATCTAGGGACATGCAATACTCTGCTCAAAAGTGTTGCCAGGGCAGGAAGATGTAAAAGTAAAGAAACTAGCAGCGCCTTTAGGGTAATTCACACAAGACAATGAGTAAGTAGAGTAGCTACCGGATCAAATAGAGGATCCCACGGCATAACATAGGCAAAAGATACAGTGCTAGAGACACCAGCATGAGTCACCAAATGCTCTACCACATCAAATGAGAAGCAACGAGCATAATAAAAACCTTTGCCAATGAAGACAAAGGAGGAAATAAGACTGGGAACCACTCAAACATTAGCTCAGTGACGAAGCTCATCTTTAGAAAGAACCTTGCCCATGAAATAAAGACAAATCCAAAGCTATTAGGCTTGTCAAAGACTGGAGAGCACAAGGGCAGAGTCCAAAGAGACAACCAAAGGGGCACCCAAAGAAGGAATTTCTGTAATCGAAGCAGCACAAAGACTACGAAGTAGATCCTATTGTAAAGAAGATGAAGGACCATATGAGGACCCCAACTTTGTCAATTTGACTAAAGGTGGTGCCAAGGAGCCACCACATTTCCATTGCAAAGAACTACGAGTGAAGGCACAAGAAGCAGCCATAGTAGAAAAGACAAAAGGACCTAAGACAGCCCTCAGTGGATTCACTCTTCATTAAAGGTGGACGTCACCTGTGTGCATGAACTTCAAGAAAACCCCCTATTTAAGATCCATGTAGGATTATAAAACACCCCTATTTAAGCTTATAAGTACAAGAGAAAGTCTAGTGTGCCCCCCCCCCTTTCCTTAAACCTACGTCAAGACGGCTATCCTATTTTGTCAAACAACAAGACTATAAGACAGCTATCGTATTTTGTCAAACATCCATCTGTCATCCGCACACCCTCTGCACACTTGTTACCATACATGGTTAGCATGGTGGTTCTTGATTAAAGCCTAATAATGATGATAACAGCATTTTTTAAAGTTACATCTATCAAAATAGATGTTTTTGATTCATGCCTAATAGTGATGATAAGAGCACTCATTTGTTGGCATTACATCCATTACATGCTAATCACCTACATCGACATGCTAAGAAGGCAACATTATACCATTTTGCATATGTATTGACTGTACATCTACAAAGAGTATACATATTCACCAATGTATTTCCATACGTAAAGCTCTTGAAATACTATCAAGATGCCTTTTCAAGTAAGCCTAGCCTCCTAGGCTAGCACTAAAGGAGAAGGCAAATCAAAAAGTAGTCCACACTCTCTTCATTTCAAGCTACAAGCACTTGTGAAGGCTATACCATTTCATTTTTGTCTCTCCAACAAGCATTTCTAAGCAAAAAACAATTAGATAATCTAGCTAATAGGATACACACACACATATGTATGTATGTATGTATGCATATGTATGTGTATGTGTATGTGTATGTGTATGTGTGTGTGTGTGTGTGTGTGTGTGTGTGTGTGTGTGTGCAAGAGCGATGGTGAGCGACAGTGAGCGAAGGCGCTAGCTGAGAGCCTCGCCAAGATACCCTTGCAGGTCTCTCCCCCTCCATCCGTACGTACGTACGGTCGTCGTACGAATTTTCCCGACGGTCGTACCAAATGCAAAAGTAGGGTCACAACTCCTCTGCAGATTGACGTGCAGGCCCGTACAGCTCCCTCACCTCGTCGTTTTCCATATGTACGTATGGTTCTTGTCAGCCCTTCCGTACAACGCGGTACTTTCAGCGCACTTAGCTTCCCTGTACAACCCCGCCTTTCCCTTACAGTTTCGTACATATTTTCGCACAGCACTCCTTTGTCCGTACAGAACCTCCGTATAGCCTTCTTGCTGTTTCGTACAGTCCATCCTGTATACGCTCCTCGGTTTTTCTCGTACAGTACTCCTTCGTCCGTACAGTACCTTTCGTACAGTTTTTCCTGTTGTTCCGTACAGCCTATCCCATACAAGGCCTTCCATACAGTTTTTCCGTACAGCTTAACTAAAAACAATGAAAAGTGAAAATAATCACAAATCATGAGGGAAGGCATCTAGCAGGATATCTGCCACGGTGAGATTATTCGCTTGCAAAAACTGTTGTAAAGGGATCACAGCAACATCAATAAAATGAAGGTGTTTTCTCCCCTTATCATTCATTTTTAGATAAGCATGGGCACATACACACACACACACACACACACACACACACATTTTTCTTTTTAGTGAAATCTTTTATTTCTTTGTGGGAAATCTCAGAAGAGGTGAAAACCCACCATGGAGTACAAAATTAAAAAGATTCCAAGTAGGCACTTGGAAAAGGCCAGAAGGCTACCTGAAAAGTAGAAAAGTGAAAATGTTTACAAGTCACTAGGGAGCATCTAGTATTGTCCACACACAGAATGGAGATAACTAGCAAGCCAAAGACAAAGGGGGAAAATATGAAATTACAGGCGACGACATAAAGACAATATCCTCCAAAGTGATCCCTTGTTGTACCAGAAAGGCATTGAGTGAAGTAGTAGTGCCATCAATAAAATACAATTTCTTTTGACCTTTGTGATTTTTCTTGACATAAGCAGGAAGGTAGAAGCATTGAATCACTGGGTCAAAAACCTATTTGCAACATAGGATGCATATCCTGAAGATTGAGATTCTTTTTGGTAAAGGAGAAGTATCCTGAGTATTTGGTGCTCTCAAATTCATCGTCTCTTCCACTGTGTCGTCATCAACTATATCAAAAGGAGAGATATCCACCTGCCTATCTTGCTCTGTCAAATACACATGCAAATCCCCAAGGTAACCTCCTAGTGAATTGTGAAACCAACCCCCTACTTGCACGATGACCTATACTATGTCTAGCATAATCTTCTTTGATGAAGTGCCCTCTGACATGAATGTGTTTTATCTTGCAATGATATACTGGACCTTTGACTAATGCTTGAGCTAATTGATTATCACAATATATTGTTGTTGGCTTTGTCTCATCAAAGTAATCTACTTTTGACAATAGTGTTCAGAGCCATGCAACCTCATTGCACCTGTAGTGAGTGCCCTATATTTTTCTTCTCTTGAAGAAAAAAAAGTAGTTGGCTACCTTTTTGTACAAGCACTTTGAAAAATTAATTCTACAATCCACCTCTCTCCACTCCTTTCCTTGAACACCTCAACTCTCTCTACATTCCTCCACCTCTCTTCTGTCCATTCCTTGAATGCATCATCTCTCTCTACATCCCTCCATCTCTCTCTACTCCATCACTTGAACACCTCAACTCTCCCTCCATCCTTCCAACTCTCTTCTCTGTGTTCCATGTGAACACCTTACCGCTATTAGAGCTATATATAGCTTGCCCTAACTCAACCTAGTCCTCAACTATATATATGCCTATGATCTATGAATAGAATCACTTTCTTGGGAGCAACTCTTTTGTTGGTCTCTCTCCTCTTTCTCTTCCTCTCAACACAACTCTTATGTCTGTCTCTCTCCTCTTTCTCTTCCTCTCAACATGGTATTAGAGCCTGGCTACACTCTAGCGTGACTGTGAGGAGAAAGCGATGTCTGTCATGATTGATGAAAACGGCCCACGCTGGCTTGTTTGAAGCATATGCATCGGTTATTTTGACTGGTTGGATCACTATATTCTGATTTAGGGTAAGAAAGTTATGATTATTTCTTTTTGCTGCCGGTTGTCAATAAACTAGTAGAAGAGTGTTTGGACAGGAAGATGAACACTCATAATAGAGAAGAATTGATCTAGGACATGAGGATGAAAAAGGTTTATACTTTCATAGAATCAACAATATTTGAAGCAAAAGAAAAAGCAATTTATATATATATATATATATATATACTTAATGATAAGAAGCTTCCTGATACGGTGTCGCAAATCATAACCTATGAATTGTGGATCGAGTTGTATATGTTGTGTTTTTCGCACTCATGCCTATAGCCCTACTTTAAAAAATTGGAACATTGTAGCTTTCAAAAAAATTATCTCATCATAATAGACTCCTTTGAAGAAACGTGACCAAACTGAGAAATAAGATATCTCGACACAGGAGATTTAGAAGATGTAGACAAATTGAATCGTCAACAACCTTGCAAGGCAAATTTTGGTCCCAACGGTATTCTTGAGAGGTGAACCACTGATACTTTGCATCAACGAACGCTTGACCTGGAAGGTAGAACTACGGATGAAAATCTAGTCATTCAATTCAAGCATGCTAAAGCTTCATAAGATTAAAGCTAGAAAGGATGATCGGGTGTATGTTGAAGGTGGAGCACATGCAAACAAATTAGACCAAAAGGGCCATTGCAAGTCCATGCACAAAACATATCCAATGGATCACATTGAGTAGTCCTAAGTCAGAATTTCACCGATCATTTATTTTTGAATAACTAAAACCTCTACTTAATATGTCTTTTCCCTATTAACCACAAACATGAAAAATGAAAGAGAAATGGTGGTCACTTGGGGAAGAGGAGTTGCCACGTGTCTCGAATAGGTACAATTGTGGATTGTTCTAAGGGGAGAGGGGAGAGAATTTGGCTTTCACTTTGCAATTTGCCAAATGCTTGACTTAGAAGAAGAGATCTATCTCCAACCCCCTCCCAAATTCAACCACACACTTGGGACTCGTTGATCTTTGGGGAGCACACCATTCAAGAAAGTAGTCTTCACGTCCATTTGATGCAAGTGGAGGCCCTTTGCTATGCTGAGCATGAAGATAAGCCTTAGGGATTGAATCTTGACCATGGGAGCATAAGTTTCAGCATAATCTATGCCATGAATATGTGAGAAGCCTTGTGCCATGAGCCTAGCTTTGTATCGAGAGATCGAGCTGTCTGCATTTAAAATTCTTCTTCAGTAGCCACTTCAAGCTAATAATCTTGTGATTGTCTGGAGGGTCGACCAGGATCCGTGCACGGTTCTTGGAAGAGATTCGAACTCATCATCCATGGCGTTTTGCCACAAGGGAGCTTTAGGTGAGTGGAGAGCCGCTTGAAGGGGGATATAATCATCTTCGCGAATGGCTGGAGACAGCATTGATGCGCCCAGGGAGTATTTCGAGTCCCGAAAGCATTGTCCATACATACTGACCACGAGTGGAGCGTGAGGATCGCCCGACTAGTGGCTGTGCATGGGCGAGCCGTGAGTCATCGAGTGAATGGAGTCCTCTTGGTTAGGATTGAGCCAAGGAGGAGCATCATCGTAGTCATCCGGATCAGAGGGTTCCATGGGCATGACTGGACTCGTGCGATCAGGAAGCTCCTCCGATGCTGCATCCTCACGATTGATCTACGGAGAGTGAGGAGGATCTCACATGAGATGAAGTGGATCAAACTGGATCGAAGATGGTTGAGTGGATGAAGAGGCTCGAGCGGGAGTAAACTGAAGTTTAGCCTTAGATTGCTTGAGTGATCGTCGAGTTGTCCGTTTGGGTGACTGTGAACCACCATGCAGAGTGATTGGCTGCATGGTTGCCACGGGGGCTCGAGGATGGGCTGCAGGTGGAAGACGCATGACGCCCTCCTTATCCTCATCCTCAGAATGATGGGGCGAGAGTTGTGGATGTTTCTGCGGAAGGAGGGGATTGACGAGGAACACCTTGGTCAACGCGACCGTCCTCCTTGAAGATAACATTCTGGGAATAGAGTACGGTGCGGGTGCGAGGATTGAAGAGACAGTAGGCTTTGACCCCCAATGACCGCGAATGGGTGTCCATAGCCAACGAATACACACCGAGCTTGCGACGCTTGGAATCTGGAATGTGAGCGTAAGCTTTCAAAAAATCAGGTACCGATTCGTTTTCTTCAAGTTGTTGAAAGAGAAGTTTCCTATGAGCATTATCTTGAGTGGCAATGTCAACGTGGTCATAGGAAGCTTTGAGCTTGTCCCAGGCTCCTTCGCTGTATTAAGGGAATGTACCAGTTGAAGTTGAGAGTCACCACAATGCAGGATAATGTCGGAGTGTGCTTTAGCATTTGCAAGAAGCCAAGCCTTCTGAGCATCCAGGTCGGCTTGACCAGGATTGGCGTACGTCCCAGTGACGACTTCCCAGAGGTCCGAGCATTGAAGAAGTGCCATCATCTTGATTGACCACAAGAAGTAATTCGAATTGGTAAGTTTGTCAATGTCGTAGACCACAGCGTAATGGAGGAGAAGAGTGACTCTTTCCGCCCAAGAAAGGAAACAGTAGAGATCAACCCGAAGATCGGTGAGTCTGGGATCAGAAAAGTCTGGGGCGAGCGGACGGGATGTGCGGCGCGCGGAGCGGGCCACGTGTCGGGATAAGGGCCAGGGACGCAAGATTGCGGAAGGGGTAGACAGTTGAAGGTGTCCCGTATCAGTGACAGTCTGATACCATGTTGGAATATGAAAAAGGGAAGAAAAGAAATAGAAAGGAAAGAGAGGAGCGATCAGAGAGAGCGATCAACAGGACGATAGAAGAACTCGTGATTGTATTATCAAGAATGAACGTTCTTGTAGAACGCTGAATAGTTATCAATTACAACCAATTGAGATCAGCACATACATGCACGCGTGGTCACGATTAACACATTTGAGAGTTAATTATTCCAAGAAGACCTTGGTTGTGGTAAAACTTGGCTTCATGAACACCGTTACATTCATTCCATGCTTGTAAGATACAACATGCAATATTGTAATCCAATCAAAACTCCGACGGACAACAACATCCATCTCAAGTAAGACATGAGTCCATAATCAGCACATAAAAAGTATCAAATGGCTTCTCTCCCATATTGAAGCCTCTAGGGTCATTAATGTACACGATGGTCTCTACACGACTAGCCATCTCTACAACAGTAAATAAACTCGCACAGTTTCTCAATAATCTAGAGCCACAGTGGTGGCACGTAGCAAAAAGAGTATTGCACTACCTCAAAGGATCCTCTGACTTTGGCATCTCCTATCATTCATCCGTTCCAGACTTCATTGGGTATGCAAATTTGGATTGGGTTGGACTCTAATGGTCGACGCTCCACAAGTGGGTACTAGACCCATGACTTTGTCATGAGACACACAGCTATGAAGCATCAATCCCGAATCCTGAGATACCCATGTTTATGAATGAAAAATACGTGAGTAGACGCCAACTTGGATCGAAAATATAGCAACAAACATTTAGAACTCTATAGTGACAGTCTGGGCGATGAGGCAAAACACAAACAAAGCCAAAAATATAGCAACAAACATTTAAAACTCTACGCTATAGAACCCGTTGGCAATCTTGGAATTCGCAATGTGAACTCTACCTAAACATTCAGTTTGCAACTATCAATTTTGTCATGGATTATGAGTGATGGGCTCCTATGTTTGTGTGGCGTGCCACTTTTGTGGCTCTCTTCTACTCGTCATTCCTGCACTCCTGCAACATCAGTTCTGATGATCACGAGTAGGAACTGAATTCCTTGATGAATGACTCTTGCATTTGTGTGTCGTGCCACTTCTGTCGCTCTCTTCTACTCGTTAGTCTTGCACTCCGGCGACATCAATTCTTAGGAGTATCGGAGATATATAGACCATAGAAGCATTTGTACATTTAAGACTCATACAAGATGTTGTCCAAGCCATCATGCTTCACCATTCACATGCACACAAGATGCAAACTACGTCCAAGCCATTGTGCTTCACCATTCCCATGCACACAAGATGCAAACTACACTCTGCCTATTGGTGGTAATGAGGGAAGAGATAGAAATTGATTGCGAGGAGTAAAGAGACAGGAAGGAGATTGAAGGTTCAGACAAAGGTGGAAGTTGGAACTCACTTGTGCTTATCCAAGGTCCCATATTTTTTAGAGAATCTCTCCAACCATCCTCCCCCAAACCTCTCCTTAAGAGATAAAAGAGATGTCTTGCTACTTAACATACAAATACAATAAGATGCCATCATAATAGTTTCCCCTTCTTTGTGTTTCTTTCTCTTTTAAGGGAAAGCATGGTGATCTCCATAGAGAACAGATTTCCATAAAGAACACCAACACACTTAGGGCATGGAGGCACTTTCCAAGGTAGTTTAAAACTACCCCACAATTTAGGTTATCACTTGGATTTGCAAAACAATTCTAAGTAGCTTGAAAGTACTATAGATCGATCCACTTACATTCCTCTCATGTAGATGCATGATCACTAGGCAATGGCAGTGGGCATTGTGAACTTTCAATGATATTGTATCTAGAAATACGTTTTCTGTATAGTACAAAGATTAATGATAAGACCCTTGATAATGTAACTGATCAACCCAAAGTCTATGAACATGATTATGTCATTACATCTTCCATCTGTGTACTGGGTATGGAAAAATAGTCTGGTTTCTTCAAACAGTAACCATGCGGACATCTTTACTAGCTTCTAATTGTGTTATCTTTCATTATGGGATGGCCCAACACTCAACCATTCAATTCCTAAAAATTGTCTTAAACATTCAAATCGGCCTCTAATAACCAACCTTCAATCGGATGCTTTTTTAGGGAAAAGCTCCACTACTTAGGCATTAACAGCCTCTCGCAACAGATCTCTGCTACAAATAACCAACCTTTAATCAAAATATCAAAAATAGAAAGTGATTTCCAAACCATAATTTAAACTATTATTATTGATTGTTTGGTATGTTCTTCTCTTTCTTGTTCAGAACATTTTGTGGCTGTTTTAGCTCAAATTGTGGCTAAAGAAGGCTGCTCTATGCAGCCATATGGACTGCAAAAGGAGTTGGAGCAGTCTAAAGAGACTGCACATAGGCCTGCACAATGGATGGGTTGTTTAGACAACTGTCTTGGAGCTACATGTAACCCAGACGGTGCAAACTGTTCCAAATATTCTCGGGCTGCATGGGTGGTCAAAGGGGTCTACAAAGTAGCAGACTTGACTGCTTAGAATACCATGGGCTTGTGAATACCTTTATTGCTTAGGCTTCCTTGGTTTTTGCAGGTCTCATGTGTGTGTAGATTAGTATTCAATTGATTTCAGGGCTCAAAAAAGTAAAAGAGGTTCGTTGGTGGGTTTTCTACATTGCGTGAAGGGCTGAATATATAATTTAGAGGTAAGTGTTAGCCTCTCTAATATTGGAATTCAGAGCTCTTCTAAAGCTTTAGTTTTTCCTGAAGTGAAATCTATCTTTTTTTTTTGAGTTCAATTATTATGGAAACAGACTTGAAATTTATTTTAATAACATATTCGGTTTACCATAAAGAACCTTACACAATAGGAGTATTACTTTAGACTGTGTATTTTCTTTATAGAGAAAAATCTCAAACAGTCAAGAATCTCCACAGGATGATCTAGAAATAAAGAAGGCATTGACCTACAGTTGGAAAACTAAAGCTTCCTCAGGCTGTGGATCTATTGCAAACCTTGTCTTGTGCACTTTTGACCATGCTTACCTTTATGAAATGATATTTACAAGTAGTCCTTAAATATTGCATTCATGCAAGACTGTTCGTACAATTTGGTGATTGAGCAAAGCAAATAGACGTGATGGCCTAGTATTGGTTGAAGATAGACTTACGGTGGCGAGATGTCTATAGTGATTATGCATAGCCTTTCCCACCACCAACATTGCTCCTCATCCTATTGGTTGAAATGAAAATCTAAACTAATAACTAAAAGGCGAAATTAGGGAAGGATTCACTTTGCACAGTCACCATTTGTAAGCATGAAATCTAAGAACCAATAATCTCCTATCACTTATAGTCTCTTAAAGATCACAAGATTGTGAACTAAATTTTCTTTTAATCACTTAACTCTCCATAAAGCTTCTTAAGCTTTATGAAAAGCTTTCACCATATATTCCTTCTATTACTCGGGGGGGTCACTCATCATATGTAACCCTATCACGTGAGTTCAACAGAAGGATTTTTTTTATTTCTAAAATTTACAGAAATAAATATACATAAGGGAATATTTAAAATAGTTAAAAATTTACAGATTTGTATGGGAAAGGGGTACATTTTATTAATTAAATTTTTTACAGATAAGGGACTTTAAATATAGGCCTTGAACGCACGTGATATAGAGGGTTTATACATAGTGACCCCCCCGAGTTCTATAAGCCTGTGGCTTGCCACGATTTGCACACTAGTGAGTATCTTATGGAGGAGAAGGTGACCAATGATGGATGCTTCTCAAAGGAAACATAGAGGCAAGCTTGAAGGTGATATAGGATTTACGACCAAAAAACATAAGAAAAAACGTAAAAAGCTAAAGTAAAAGCTAAAGTTGAGGAGGTGTAACCAAATGCCTAATATCAATTGCTCAAAGAAACAACTACTAAATCCTTAAACAACCTTGACAAGAATAGTAATACTCACAATAGAGTTGCAAAGTTACAACTTGGAAAGTTAATAGTAGCATGATTTTAGGCTAGCTTAATAGACTACAAGGATGCGTATACCATATCACCCAACTAGCAAGGGAAAATGACCATAAAAAATCTTCTTAGAAAATTGCACGATTAGGTAGCCTTTTTGCATGTTCCTTCTTTAATATCTCATTTCTTGTTACTTTATCTTTTCTTTTAAGAACTATGTGGATGGAGGAGACGTGAAGAATATACAAAAAATCAATTCCATAATATTTGGCTTTTGTCTGGTCATTGCTCCCTTAGTTTAAGGTCTTACACAACTACAACGTAAGCCATCAAAGAATAGTCTTCTCCATGTTAGGAACGTTGCCTAAACACCATAGCCCATATTCCATGGATATATGAAAGGAACCTTTCAATACAATGGATTATTAACATCCCCATAACCCCATTAGGTTTCCTCTAATTGCATGCACCATCTTTCAATTACATAAACCCCACTATGATACCATCTCTTGCCAACTTAATTCCCTTCTTAAAGGTTTGATCTCTTGCTCGAGTTACCAAATTATTTTCCACATGAAGGTCCGCAGGGAGCTAGAAATTAATTCCAGTTGTCAGATTGTGGCCTCTTCATTTGTAGAAGTGAAAGCCACATCAGACAAGATGAAAGCTCTAATTCTGAAAATCGTGAGTTGGAAGATGGAAGATCATCCTACTTTCGCACTCAAATCTAGAAAATGGAATGGAAAGATGGAATTTCTAAGGTGTCCAATGGGAGCTAATCTTCATGTCATCATCACACTCACTCTCGTGGGGCCCTCAACATCCAGCAAAAGCCTGAGGTAGCATTTCCAAGAAATCAAGTGGCTCGTGTCTCCTGCAACACGCCAGTTGATTTCTTGGAAATTCCTCCCTCGGGAATTTCCTTAAGGACATGAAATGCAAATCCAAAGTCATAACAAAGGCCACAACATGACATCCATTATTACCTTAAGGATTCTAGTTGAAGAACCCTGCAAGGTACCACTTTACAGCAATGCAAAAGTCCTTTTCTATCAATAAAGGAGAAAGCAGAGAAAGGACTTATTGCATATAGGTGGATCAAGAATGAACTCTTTAGCACCTTGGGTACCCCTTCTCCTCTCTCTCAAAAATGTATTTTAATATTCTTCCTCTAGCCCCCATACTACCCTCTCTAATGGATCATCTGCTCTTGGGAATAACGACTAACTCTTTGAGAGAAATTTGGCGGTTGACCTTTGAGAGAAAAGGTTAAGATTACGTATCCTTTTAACTTCTTCTTTCCTTTGAGTTTAATTGAAGAGATATGGGGATTCACTATTACAAAAACCCATTATGCCTCTTTCACCTCTCACATTCCTATGTGTATCAGCATATTTCTTGTGCCAATCAATGGCCACTTGGAGATGTTCCTTGATTTTTAGAACCTTGCTTTGCATTTTCTTCAACGTGCCTCTTGAGACTTTAATCTTGCTCAAGAACACCAAGGAGCTAGTGAGAAGCATTCTTGTTCATAAAAATGGGGTCATATTGATGGACTCTTGGGTCAATGTGATATTATAACAATATTCCAACAAGTGAACACATTCTTCCCACAAAAATCCTTTCTCCATGTATCACATGTAAAACTCACCTTATAAAACTTGCTTCACTCTCTCAGTTTAGGATTAGTTTAAGGATAGTAGGAAGGTCTTAAGTTAATATTGCTACCAATAGCATGAAATTGACTTGCCAAAATTTGGAAATGAAATTGGTATCCCTATCAAAATTCATTTTATTTGGGAGACCATGCAATGTGAATATTTATTTTATAAAAACCCGAACTATGTTGAAAGTATTTGTAGTTTTAAAAAGGATGGAATGACCTACCTTGGTCAATTTATCAGCCACCATAGACATGAAATCATGACCACATGTGATATTTGTTAATCTAAGCCTTACTTTACGAAGTTGTCATGTTAGGTTCATTCATATCCATAAGCAAGGCCCTCTCTCTCTAGGTGACATCAGGAGATGTCGGCCTCTACACCCCCTCTCAGCTCCTGGATGGAATAGAGACGCTAGGGAGATGGGTGAATGAAAAGCTCACAATATTCATGAAAATTGAAAAAAAGCTCGTGATAAAAAGCTCACAAAAAAATCACACCCATTTTCTAGGGACACAGAGGATCCTGAGATACATTTGAGAAATTTATTTTCATAAAAGGGAAGAAAAATTCCATGCAAAAAGGAGAAAGTGCTTTTTGTACATATAACAAATAGAATATATTGGGGCACATTGTGTGACGCTCCAATTTTGTATATGAAATATTTTGGAATATATATCACAGATAGTGTTAAAAAAGGATGGTTTTGATGTTTTGAAGGTTTTGGGAAAGTTTGGTGTTGGTCGAAAAATTTTGGTTTTTGTCCATTATGGTGTCGGCTGGATTTTGCGGCTTGATTTTGAGTTGGTTAGAGAAATAATTTGAAGAAACTTTGTATGAGAGAGTTTTAGATCTTATTGAGTAGAAAAACTTTGTCCTAGTGAAAAATTTGTGGTTCACTCGTTTGCATGCTTGTATGGAGGTCAGAAGTTACTAACAAAGTGGTTTTGAGCTAAAAGTGCATCTGAATGCCTTAAGGTAGGAGTTCTCTTACAACCATTGGAGATTCCATTTGGCAAATGGGAAAGCATTTCCATGGATTTCATTGTGGGATTACCAGATGGGACACAACATTGTGACACAGAGGGGACACAACTCTGTGTGGGTAATTATGGATCAGTGGACCAAGATGGCTCATTTCATTCTTGTCAATGAAGATGTTAAAACTCCAAAATTAGCCAGGCTATTTGTGGAGCATATCTATAGACTGTTGGGCTACTAGCCGCCGGTATTGTTAGTGATCGGGATAGCAAATTTAACATCCATTTTTGGAGGGCTATGTTTAAGAGGTTAGAAACTTCATTGAATATGAGCACCGTGAATCATCCACAGAGTGATGGTCAAACTGAAAGGGTCAATCAGATCATTGAGGATATGCTTTGAGCATATGTGAGTAAACGGAAAACTAATTGGGAACATCATTTGCCCATATTAGAATTTGCATATAATAGTGCCAAACATTCTACTATAGGTTTTAGTCCGCCGTTCATGATGATGTGTGGATTTCAACCGAGAGCCCCAATGACAGTGGGACTCAAAAAAGAGAAGGTTCAAGTGGCCAAAAAATTTCTTGAAGATATGAATCAAATGCTTAAGTTAGCTAAAAATAGCATAAGAAGAGCTCAGGATAGAGCACGAAGTTATGCAAACCCCCATCATAGAAAGTTGGAGTTTGAAGTAAATGAGAAAGTCTACCTTAAGGTAAGTAAATCTTTAGAATCTCTAAAGATAGGTAATGTCGGAAGTTATCTCCTAGGTATTGTGGACCATTCACAATACTTAAGAGGATTAGAGAACTTGCTTACAAATTAGCCTTACCTGAGGGATGTAGAGTACATCTAGTTTTTCATGTTAGTAGGCTAAAAATAAAGTTAGGAGATGATGATAATCTCATTGGAAATGAATTCCTAGTTGAACTCATTGAGCCTGCATCTTTACCACATGAACCAAAAATAATTTTAGATAGAAAAGAAAAAAGAACGTGACACACAATATGGTAAGAATGTCCGGTTAGGTGGAAAGATAGATTTGAAGAGAGTTCAACATGGGAAAGGGTAAGCAATCTCTAGAGGAGGTTTCCCAATTTTCTTTTAAAGGACATAAACCATTTTTAAAAGGAAGGGAATGTTAGGTCAACCATAACCCTAGACCCATGCGGCACGATTATGGTGAGGTAGGAAACTAAGAGGTCTTGACACTGCAACGGTGGATGTAAATAAGTGTGGCTAGGCATAAGTGGGGCCTAGCATTAGAGAGCGATGCCAAGAAGGGGTAAAGACTAAGGTCCTCTAGAAGGACACTTGGCATCTAGAAGTCCACATGGCATGTAATGGGCTAGGAGGGAGGATTCTAGAGGGAGCTTAAAAAAAAGGAGGTTTGGGTAGAGGAACCTGAGGACTTACGAGCTCATGAGGAGAATTCGTTGTTGGGTGGAAGATAGCAGAAGAGCCCTCGATGAATGAGGTGATGTAACAGCATGCCACTTTGCATGGGCCTCAATCCCACTTACCTCAATACGTGTGCAAAGAATCATGCCCATCAGATATGCTTTGCTTGGTTGATCACGCATTAAACATGATTTTTCCCCTAGTGTTATGCATAACCGTTAAAAAAAAACAATCCTAGGTATGTTATCTGAACAAGTACTTATCGAATGGGCATGCCACTTTGCACGTCTCAATACCACCTACTTTGAGGCACGTGAAAGTATTGTGTCCATCGGATATTCTTTTCATGGTCAATCACACATTAAACAATGTTTTTCCCGAGTGTTATGCAAAACCATCCAAAATGGTCGGTGTGTTAGGCCCGGTGATTGGGACGACAGTTTTCAAAACCGTCTAATCCATTGCATTTTGGAGGAACCAAAACCCCTAAAGGGAGATGAATTTGGTCCAAATATCTCCTCCTTGTGAACTCTCCACAAAAGAAGTAGAGTTCTCATGATGTGAATCAAGAGAATATCCAAATCATACATGTGCTTTGATATATCTTTGACAATGTAGAGAATGTATGGCAAACACCATTGTGTGAACTTTTGGTTTTCTTTGGCTTTAAAAAGGTCATGATATTTACTAGGAGTATGTGGCCATCGACCATTACGAATCGAGGAAGGAGTAGACTTGAAAACTATTTGGCAACAAGAGTCAATTCTCTTTTTCATATCATTCGTGGCTTCTTTCATTAGAGTAGATATGTATTTACTAAATAAGTTTAGTGATAATATGTGCATTGTATCATATACCAAATCAAGTGATAAATTGATACTATATAGGTCATACAACCTCCAAAGGATTGACTCTCCTAATAAACCTACTACTTTTAATATGGATGCTCTGTCCATTTGTGTGCAAACTCTCTTGACTTTTGACAAAGCTTGAACCATTTCTAATATTGTTCTTTTGGGAGGTGAATATCTTCCTTGATATCGATTTTTATCATATAGATAGCATCCTTGAAATGATGGATTACTAGAATCTAACCTTGCATGAGCTTTGTCTCTATGACAAAAAAACTAACCTCCATCTTTAATAAGTCCTATTTTGCATTGAGTGGAGTGATATCCAGTTACCATCATTAACATGGCACGTATTTTGCATTGTTTTGAAGCTTGAGATGCATTATCAAAAATCATGTTTGTCGGATAATTGTATATTACATCAATTCCATCGATAAATAGAGACTAATTCGCTTACTAGTGGTCTAAGGAAGGCACTAAACACATTGCCTGAGCTTTTAATTATTTTCTTACAACTGAATGGTATAAATAGCATTGGTAAAACCTCTATGATGGATTTTCTTCCAGTGTTTAAGATATAAATTTCCACTACACCACAATCCTTTTGAGTAGTCCGTGATGCTTGAAAACCATCGAGTGTAGTAATAAAGAAAAGTTGCGAGGATCTCCCTTGCAAGTTTTCCTTTTGGATTTGATTGGAAAGTGATACTCCTTGCATACAAAGTTGTATTCATTCTCTCGCTCATTCCAACTATGCTGTAGAGTACTTGACATTGCACTTATAGGGAATGTGGCATATGCTTTCTTGCAGTGCAAGGTTTCACATACTATGGGTAGCTCATAAAAGGAATTGGGATTCAAAAAATCTTGAGCATCCTGACATTTGGAACCATCCCAAAAGTCAAAAATATGCTCAGGTTGAGCACTTTGTTCTTCTCCCAACCACCTTTCCTTATTACGCCACATTTGAAGAAATTCATGACAAAAGGTTCGACTCTTAACTAGCAATTGAAGTTGCTTGCTTATAGGTATATAATCAAATGAGAGCATATCCTTTCTTGGGATGCTACACTATGAACACTTTTCACAACAATCTTTGCAATCATGTTTTAATACCCTCTTTATGTTGTTATTCCTACATGAACAATATATTAAGCTTTTAGTATAGTTATCCTCATCTGAAGGTAGAAGCAACTCTAGATCATGTATGTTGTCAAGTTGACCCATACATAGCCTACATTTTGAGACTGCTCAATAAAGAGTTAAATTGCTCCCAACTTGCAGGAGCCTTAATTCCATTAAGATCATCATCCCATGGTGGATGCAACTATATTGTAATAAGTTTATTAAGGCTTGGCTTCTTACTTTCAACACCCTTTTTCTTGACACTAGGCTTTCCTAAACCTCCAAATAGATGTGGAAGCATCTTGTCTTGTAGCTTTATGGAGACCTTATGATAATCCCATAATGCTTGCAATTCAATTATACTCCCTAAGATTTGATCCGCTAATGTTAGTCCTTGTAATAGCGCCATGATTGCATTCTAAAAACACACTTTAGATATGCCATCATGATGATTTCCTTACCCCACCTGATTCGAGGATCTAATAGAGCAATGGCACCGCAATTACATTCTAAAGGCACAAATACACAGATTTGATTTTTAGCTTTTGAAAAAATTCATTTAGACATGCAATCATGACACTTTTCATGCCCCACCTAATCTAAGGATCTGATAGAACAATGGGCCACAATTGCATTCTAAAAACACACTTTAGACATGCCATCACAATGCTTTTCTTTCCCCACCTGATCCGAGGATCTGATAGAGAAATGGCACCACAATTGCAATCTAAAGGCACACATACACTTATGATTTAGAGCTTTTCCAAAAACACATTTAGACATACAATCATGACACTTTTCATACCCCACCTGATCCGAGGATCGGATAGAGCAATGGCCACAAATTGCATTCTAAAGACACATACATAGAATTGATTTTTAGCTTTTGTAAAAATCCTTTTCGGCATGCAATCATGACGCTTTTCTTACCCCACCTGATCTGAGGATCCGCCGATGGAGCAATGACACCATGATTGCATTCTCAAAATGATATCACGTTGCTTTCTCAAATTTCATATAAGAGACGAGTATTTAGAACTAAACAACTTTGATGATTACAAAGCATATCATGAATCTTGTTTAAGGTGCAACAAATGATCCATGATATGCATCCTCTAACTTACTAGTTTTGATGAAATGATTTTAGGTGACTATTTACACATATATATGTGAGACCTAGTGGGAAATACGCTATATGTCAAACCCTAGAATACGTGGTTCATATGTGAACCCAAACCAAAAACATAAGTGGTAGTCTAACTACACCACGAGTACAACTAACATAGGCGGTGACATAAATGATAGTCATCCAGGAGATATATCGGGGGTAGAGCTTGATATCTCAACACTCCCCCTCAAGCTCAAATCCATCTCACGTACACCAAGCAAGCTCCTAAATCTGCGAAGCTTCTCGGTACCCAATGCCTTCGTAAAAATATCAGCCACCTGCTCTTCAGTGCTGACATAGACAAGATCAATCTCACCAGCTAGAACCTTCTCTCTCACAAAGTGATAATGCACCTCAATGTGCTTCGTTCTAGCATGATAAACTGGGTTATTAGCAAGCATGATGCTGCTAATGTTGTCACAATGAATGACAACTGCTGCATGAATTGACTGTCCCATATCTGCAAGTAGCTTCCGTAACCAAGCTACCTCACATGCAGCCATTGCTGCACCCCTGTACTCAGCCTCTGTGCTCGACAAGGCAATTGTTGGCTGCTTCTTGCTGCTCCAACTGATGGCACCACTCCCAAGGGAAAACATAAAACCACTAGTAGATCTCGTGTCTGAGACACTACCAGCCCAATCAGCATCTGTGTATCCATGTAACTGTAATGCACACCCAGCTTCATAAAACAGTCCATAATGCAATGTGGACTTCACATACCGCAGTATGCACCTAGCCACATCCAAATGTGGCTTCCTCAGTGCCTGCATAAAATGACTCACCAGCCCCACAGCATAGCTCAAATCTGGTCTGGTTATAGTCATGTAAATCAAGCTACCTACTATGCGCCTGTACATAGTAATATCTTCAAGAAGCTCACCTGTCTCTGCAATGGAACAGAAATAGGCTTACAGCCTGTCATCCCATATTTGGACAGCATGTCCAAACCGTATTGCCTTTGCAACAGCCATATCCCACTCGGGGATCTAATAACCTCAATGCCCAAGAAGTAACGCAGCTCTCCCAAATCCTTCATCTCAAATTTCTGCTTCAATAGCAGCTTCACTTCATTAATGTCTGCATCACTATCACCTGTAATAATCAAGTCATCAACATAGATGACTATAAGCACAATCCCTCTGTTTGTCCTTTTCACATAAAGTGAAAAATCTGAATTGCAAATCTGAAATCCAATAGTGACAAGATATTGCCCTATCTTGTCTGACCATGCCCTCGGCACTTGTTTTAAGCCATACAAGGCTTTGCGCAACCTGCATACAAAATCGGGGTGTGAATTATCCTCATAACCTTCTAGCTGCATCATATAAACCTCTTCCTGCAAATCACCATGCAAGAAGGCATTTTTCACATCCATCTGATGCAAAGACCATCCCTTTGCAGCAGCCATAGCAATTACTGCTCTCACGGTTGCCATCCTTGCAACTGGGCCGAAAGTTTCCTCATAGTCAATTCCATATGTCTGCGCAAAACCTTTGGCAACCAATCTTGCCTTGTACCTGCTAACAGACCCATCAGCATTGTGCTTTACTTTGTAAACCCACTTGCAGCCAATAGCCTTCTTATCATGAGGCAAAGGCATCAAATCCCAAGTGTGGTTTGCATCCAAGGCAGCCATCTCTTCATCCATAGCTGCTTCCCAATTTTTATGCCCTGCTGCATCCTCAAAACATGTGGGCTCTGGCTCCTCTAGAACCTTGACCATATAAGCATAGTGATGTGCTGTATACCCATCATATCTCAGCCTGTCAACTGGATACTTAATACCAGTGGACCTCCGTACAACTGGATCAGTTGCAGGAGTCTTTAAATCATGCCTGCTTTTCCTTGCACCAGGTGTAACAACAGAAGGAATCCCAAGTTCCTCATCAAGGCTCATTTCAGAGCCGCTTGACTCTCCATCAACATGAGAGCTACCAGCAGACACATCAAACACTGGAGCATGGTCCACTTTTTCTTTTCCCTTATGTGATACCTGCACAACACTATCAGGGCTGCCATGTGACGATTCACTAGATCTCAATCTCCCTGTCCATGCATTAGATCCACTAGTAGAGGACTCTCTGGGTCCACTCAAGGCTTGAGATTGCTGCTCTGCATTTATTGCAGCATTCCCATTTCCTGCATCTGCATCTCCTACCATAACAGTTGGTGCATACCAGCTGCTCATTTCATCAAAAACAACATCTCTGCTCACTTGCATTTTGCGGATGGAAGGGTTATAACAGCGATACCCTTTCTGGTGCAGAGCATATCCAATAAAGATGCATTTTTTTGCCTTTGGATCCAGCTTTGTTCTCTTCTCATCAGGAACATGAACATAAGCTATGCAACCAAATACCTTCAAGTGAGAAATATCTGGTTTTTGGCCTGTATACATTTCTTCAGGCGTCAAGCCATGGACAGCTGCAGTGGGGGTTCTATTCATAATATAAACTGCAGTTGCTACTGCTTCAGCCCAAAAATAATCAGGCATGTTTTTCTCATTTAGGATCGCCCGTCCTACTTCTGCAATATGCCTGTTCTTCCTTTCTACAACCCATTCTGCTGAGGGGTAGACCTGCATGAGTACTTCCTTTGAATTCCCTGTTCTTTCAGATATTCACAAAATTCTTCTGAAAAGTACTCTCCCCCTCCATCAGATCTTAGCACTTTAATGTGCACACCTTTCTCTTTTTCAACCATGGCCTTAAAATCCTTGAAATGGCTGAACACTTCACTTTTGTGCTTCATAAAGTAAATCCACACCTTCCTAGTGTAGTCATCAATAAACGTCACATAATAATGGCATCCACCAATAGAAGCAGCTTTGGTTGTCCAAACATCTGAATGGATCACTTCCAAAGGTCTTCTACTCACCTTAGCATTTTTGGGAAATGCATGTCTGGCCTGCTTACCCATTTGGCATGCTTCACATACCTTTTGCATTCCCTCAACTCTGAATTTAGGCAAACCTGCAACAATGTTTTTCGTTTGCATAGATTTCAGCCTTTGTATATTCACGTGCCCAATGCGCTTGTGCCATATCTCAATATCTGCAATGACACCACTCCCATGCGCAAACATAGCAGCTTTCACCTCAGGCATATCAACATCCAAGGTGAACATTCTGCCATTTTTGTTGCCTTTCGCAACCAAGCGGCACTTATTTTTCAAGTCCTCAACAAAGCATCCATCAGGATTAAATCTAACCTGTAGACCTTGCTCAACCATCTGGCCTACTGAAACCAGGTTCTTAGTGATTTTTGGAACATGAAGTACATCTGCCAAGTACTTCGTTTTGCCATCCTGCATAGCCAATGGCACTTTACCAACCTGCGTAATTGGGTGCGCAGTATCATCACCTGTTTAAACATAACCTGGCTTATCCAAATTTCTAACATCATGAAACCACTCACCATGACTGGTCATGTGGTTAGAGGCACCTGAATCAACATACCAAACATCATTGCAAGCTGCAGCATCTCCTGACATGGAGTTAACCATATGCTGCATCACAAAAAGGTGCTCATTTCTGTCGTCACCATGCCCACTTGATGATGCATAGTTGCTTCGCTGCAACTTCCCACTTTTGATGTCATTCTGCTTTTTATAGCATGTATTCTCCTTGTGTCCAGGCTTTCCACAATAATAGCATTCTGTGATGCTATTTACTTGCTGGTTCCTTTGCCATGAACCACGGCCTCTTTGGCTCCCCCTGCCTCTAGAACTACCACGTCCTCCTCCATAGGACTGGTTTTCCTGTTGTTGCTGTTGGTTCTGATTTCCTGCATGGCCACCAACCTTCAATGACTACCTTAAGGCATATGAGCTTGTGCGTATGGGGAAGAAGGCTTTGAAGGAAATGTGCACCAACAATCCTTCTTCCATCCTTGAGTGGGATAGAGTGTGATAGATTCGCTCCTTCAATAAGCCATTCAATAGAAGCCTCTTCTGTAGCCATTTTGGATGACACAACAAAAGGTACCAAAGACAGAAGGAGCTCAGAGAAAGTGGTTATTAGAGGAGCTCAGAGAATACAGACAATCTTGAGAGTAGAGGGATGGTAATCCAACATGGCATTGAGAGTAGAGGGATGGTAATCCAACATGGCATTGAGAGCAGAGGGACGATAACCCAACACGGATCATGAAAATAAGAAGGGATGAAAGAGAGAAATGCAATGTGATGCAAAGCGAGAAGGCAACCAAAGAGACTTAGAAAGTAATGGTGGGAGAGAATGAAGAGGAGAAAATGACAAGAGAGTAGTATCAGGATGCGTGGTCACGAGAAAGCAGAGTGCAAATATTGAAAATGGGTAGAGAATGGGTAGAGGATTGTGAAACAGGTGGTGTTTGAGCTAATTCCAATGTCGATTATGCTCTGACACCACAATGAGAAGTAGCCATGTGACCGTCATTACAACCCATTGAGCTGGAATGATGGTGAGAAAGGTGGCGGCCGAGATTCTTTCACAAAATTGGATTATGCCAGGATGCCACAATCTTAAGCCTTAAAAGCAACATGCTATTATAGGGACGATTAATCGGGTAGAGAAGATTGATGCCAATTATGCCTTGCCACCACAATCTGACACTAGTTAGTCACCTTATCCTTCGTTGCCTCTCTCGGCTCTCTCCTCCCTCCTTCCACCTTTTCCTCTCCTCCTCCTTACACAGCTCCCCTTTCCTCTCTTGGCAATCCCTGTCTTGGCTCTCTCCTCCATCTCTCCTCCCTCCTTCGTCCCCTCTCTTGGCTCTCTCCTCCCTCCTTCCAACTTTCCACCTCCTCCTCCTTAGCACTCACACAGCTCCCCTTTCGTCTCGTCTCAGAAAGCTTTGTAAAGGCATGGCTAAGGGAGCTGGCTCTTCTAAAAACTCACACGACTGCCAAAGCAACAAGTAAAGCTTCGTTCAAGCAAATTTTTCTAAGCTGAACTATCTTATTTTCAATTGTTAAAGCTTCAAGAATTTTTGAATTGGCCTTGCACTCAGACAAGAGATGAATTCTCTTTGAATTCTCTCAGCAACTTGTATGAAAAAAAAGGGGGGGGCTGCTGAGCCCATGGATATGGAGGCCAATACATTCGACAGAGGTGTGCTAACTTACTACTTCCACTTCAACTTCCATTTCTACTTCTGCTACTTTTGATATTCGTCGTGATTTGTGCTCCTCTTTGCATTTGCATAGAATGAAAGGCGCTCTGTTGCAAGGTTTCTTAAGCTTCTAGAAGCAATCTGATAGACAGATGTTTGCATGGGGATACAAATCGCTGGCTCTGCTTTTGTTAAGCTCCAGCATATGTTATTTGATTAGAAGCTTGTTAAATTCATCGTCATACTTGCTATAGAATCGATATCTGCCATCGCAAAGAAGAAAAAAACATGCAGGGCAAACAAACAACGCAGGTTACCAACAAAAGACCTCACTTTATAGCGATTTCCAGAGCCATCTACGCTATGCCTATGATGATAAAGATCAATACAATAGCTTTTGCCTTCAATGCAAAATCTGCTTTCTAAGTATTCGCTATAACTTGCTTGCAGGGATTGGTTCCTCTCACCACATGGGTTCTCATCTCCAACTTCAAGCTCTCCTACAATCTGATGTTGTGCAGGCCGGATGGGACATTCAATCGGCACTTGGCGGAGTTTCTGGATCGAAAGGCACCTGTGAATGCGATGCCTGTCGAAGGTGTAGAGTCTGCACTAGCACAGACTCTGGGGGGCTACTGAGCGCCCCCCTTTTTTTTGGTTTCATAGAGTTTGCGCTAGCGCAGACTCTAGGGGGCTGCATAAACCACAATTGACGAAGATTGGCTGTCTAGCCACTCCAAAAACAGGCATCGTCCTCTGCACTCGATATCTGTTCGCCATCTTTGCTTGGCATGATCAGATCGCAAGGAAGCAAGGGACCTACAAGATACACTTGAAGCTTTGTTCCAAGAGCCATCACAGTCTCTTTCTCAACTCGAGCACGGTGTGAATGAAAACCTTCTCGGTTCTGTAAACTTGCTTGTGAACATGAGAGTAAAGCTGATGAACAGGATGAGAGAATAGATTTAATATCCTCTCTCATCTTGTAGCGGATCACAAGCATGGTCGAATGCAAAGGAGTGGGAGTGAATAGAATGCAATTGGAAACTAGGACGGAGATTTCGTAGGGCGTTACTCCTAGGAGTATGTTGATAGTTATGAAACGAGAATTTTTTGAGTATATGACTAGTTCAAGGTAACCTTGTTTGGATTGAGAGCTCTGTTGTTGTAATGTTTCATGAGCAGGATATCAAAGATGGAGAGCTTAGTTAGAACTTACCATTGATTGATTGGTCATGGAAGGAATTGATAGCTCAATCTAAGAGGTAGAGTTGTTATGTACCTAGATACTAATCCTCGGATTTAGGAGAGCTTGGGATTAAGCCTAGTAGCTAACATGGGTCTAGAGGACTTGTGCAGTAGCAAAGGGCCAACTGTCTATATCTAATTGAGAATGCTAGTTATAGTGGGATGCTATTTATAGCAGAATGTTCTTCTATAAAAAAGAGGTCAAGGGCACTGGCTAGGACCAAAGGCCGAGACTTCGGCCATATACATGCATATCACAAGATGTCATGTCTAAGGTTCCTCATGGACGGGTTCATAGTGTCACTGATCTCTATGCAGCACCACAGCAGGGTTTGATAGCAGCAAGGTTGAGGTTTGGCAGTCTATTTCAGTAGTTCTATTCCAATTTACAGCTCCATAGTTCATCTCTCAGTTTCACTCAGTTCATCTCTGAGTTCTCAACCATCTCTCTCACTCACATAGTAACTACTGTTGGCAAGATCCATGGTTCGAAATGTATTCGAATCTTTCATAGGTCATCTCCAATAGTCTCTAGTCCTATTATTGAATTAGGATTAGCATTCATTCAAAGATAGTGGTATCGAGGACTTCTTTCAAGGAATTGATATGTATCTCAATTATCTTAAGGGTTTGCATTGCAATGTCTCAAGGGTTACAAATTTCACTATCTTAAGGATTTGAATCATTTATATATGCTTATGCATTTTATATTCTATTATCTTAAGGATTTGAAACATTTTTATATACAGGTTTCATAGTAGTGAGTATTTTCATCCTGACAAGATGGCACCAAGGCGAAAGAAATCAACTACAAGAGGTAATTCTAAAACTTTTTGGTACTGATAACCTTGGCATATCTATGATGGACGTGAGCAATATATAACTCATCCTTGCTGGTTGTGATATATATTCAAAGGAACCAAAACTTATGCATTGAGATCTGGACCATCAAGAAGATCTGTGAGTGAGGAATAGGTTTAACTTTTTAACTTTATTCTGGAATCTATAATTGACTCAAAATAGGTTTAACTTTATTCATTCAACATTTTACATTTGGGGTTCTCTTAGGACCCAACACCTCCCCTGTCTAACTCTACGTTATAACCAAAGTGCAACCCCTTGACTCCCCGTTGAGGACTTCCAAGTAGCACATCTCCTTGTCTTCTTGACATGTTGAACCGCTTTTGCGAAACTTGAGACCTCTACATTATCGCACTTGAGAGTCGTGGCCTCTAGACATTTATAAAAACAGTCGAACATTTCGTGTAGTGCATTGCTTCGCGCGATACCACCCCCATGCCTTGTATTCTTGAAGTATGTTGCCTTTGCTCTGCAATGTGATTTCTCCATTCCTTGAGTATTCCAAATGGACAGAGGGCCCCATTGCTCCACAAACCATGGTGCATGTGCGTAAAGAATATGTTGTAACGAAAAACATCATATTAGAAACATAAACTGGCTTAAGTTTAAAGCACAAAATTTCAACCTAAGGAGGATTACCATGTAATGTGTAATATGTGACTCCTCCCATGCTTTTGCCATCAATGATATGAATTCTCTCAACGCTGTCCTGAATCTCTCATAATAAAGCTCATCTATTTGACCTTGTCTAAGCAACTTTATAAATGCACCAAGCTTTGTCCACAGTTTTGCTCTCAAAGTAGCAATTCGTGGATGTGAAGCTTGATTTGTAGTGCACTCACACAAAGCTGTCCAATACTCCTAACCTAGGGTGCTTTGAGCCAATGTATGTTTTTCTTTATTAGCATTGTGGTTGGACAAGGACCTCTTGGCCTTTCCTCCACCCATGGACACTTTAGTAGGAAGATTTTGTGTCTTTTTATTTCTTGTCCTGCTTAAGCTTCACATTGCCTTCGTGAAGTCCCATTAGTGAGAGGAGTTCTTTAGCTTTTGCAATGCATTGTGCAGATACTTGCTGTGGCCTCAAATTCCAAGCATAAACTGATGGAGATAGAGTAACTTATCAAGTATACGCAATTCAACATGCAAAGTACACATGTGTACCCGCTCGAATGGAATTGGTAGAATGGGATCCCACTTAGGATCCTTTTTGTGATGATCAGGGGCTGCACTTTGGTTGTAAGAAAGGATGCAATTTTCCCACTGTAGGCTTCCCTTTTCCATCTTCTGAGAGTGGGTGCAATACAAGCATGTCCATTTTTGCATTTGCACCTGTATCACAACCATACAAGCACTTTAGGGTCTTCAAATCACCAGCTAGATTAATCGATGGGATGCCGATTCTCTACAAAAACCACTTCAATGTCTTGTGGCACTCCTTTGGGGTCTCAAAGGCTGCAAGACACCATATGTCCTTCTCAGATTGGGACTGAGAAACCCTGCTCAACTTCCTCATCCCCTTGAGCAAAATGCAAGGCGTCATTCATAATACAAATTCTCACCCTCTCTAGCTTGTGCTCTTTTACCAACTGAGCTTCATCCATTTTTATAACAAATACTAGTTTGCCATCTGTACAATGAAAGAGAAATACAGTAAGGATATAGAAATGAGAAGAAATAAAGTTGAATGCAGAGGGAATTTCTCTTACATTCTTCTCTCATCCCATACCATGGCTCTTTGCAAATTCTCTACATCCACGTAAACATTATTGAAAGAATTCATCTCAAATGTTTGGATGGCAAATTTCTTTTCTCTTCCAAGTCATTGTGCCACTTACACAATGGTATCCTCCAAGCTTTTCTCTAGCACATTGGTTTGTTTCTTGACGTGCAAGCCTTACAAACCATGGTGTTGGCAATGGCATTGTAGATATCTTACACTTTTCCTCCATAGCAAACTTGAAATTTTTAAAAACTGAGTTGTAAGCTTCACGACTTACACCAGCAGCATCACAAGCTCCAAGCACCTCCTTTGCTTGCACAAGGCCCTTGAATTCCTTCATTACCTCTCTAGCAACTTGTTCATGTAGCTCTTTTTGTCTAGGGTCCTTCAACACTTCAATGACATCACTTGGCTTTATTAAACTTCTTAGAACATATGAAGGATCACTATGAGTCTTAGTCGAAACAATGCAACACCACGAATATGTTGGAGTAAGAAATTTCATTGAAAATTCGAGGAACTAACCTTGCAGCCCATATTTTGGGCACCACTATTGGTTGACAATGTATCCATAGATTGCAATTGCCTTTTCCTCTCCTTCAGTCCCAAAGGTGTTCCCTTCAACTTTTTTACTCGTTCTATCGACTTCTCTCGTTCCTTCCCCACAGCACATTGAACTTGGCCATAGAAAGACCTTTCCAAATCTTGTTTGCTTTCAGTGAGCTTCTGGATTGATTCTTCCAATTCCTATCGCTCCAAGTCTAGTGCATGTGCTTTGTCACTAAGTTCTTTATTTTGCAATTGGAGATCCTACATACTATTATGCATTGCCACAATAGTAATATTTCTTCTGCTTGGGCTCTCTACACCTTGCTTGCTTGCATAGACAATGTCTGAGAATGGTTCAATCGATTGTAATAATGGACCAATCTAGCATGTCCATTGCCAACAAACCAAACAACATCATGCACTATATGAAAAGGAGGACTCTTTTGGGTGCTAGGGTCTAAAGGATACAAGTTTCCATCCACCCAAAGGTCAAGATGCTTCTTCCCTTGCAATCAAAGACTGTGTAGCACACTTTGAGGAGTTCCACTATATCCCAAATGGCGTATGCTTGCATATTCTGCCTCCAGTTGTAGGTTCACATGGAACTTGTTGGATATGTCCTCGAATAGTGCCATGAGTACTCAAGGAGAGGTATCAATGATGCAGGCTAAAATGTAGGGGAGAGCTGGCAAAGATCGAGGAGTGAGAGGGACAGAGTAGCAAGGAAGAGGGAGGAGGAGAAGCACATGAGGGAAAGAGGAAGAGGAGGAGAGTAGGGCAACAGGTGTAGAAGGGAGGGAAGGAGCTACTACAGAAGGGAGGAGGGGAGAGACGCTACAAGAGGGAGGAGGAGGGGAGAGATTCTGCAGGAGGGAGGAGCAGAGGAGAGGGAGCTTGGGCGGCTTGGGAAGGAGGGAGCCTGGGCGGCTTGGGAAGGAGGGAAGAGGAGCCAGAAGGACGAGGAGGAAGGGAGAGGGAGGAGGGAGGAGGAGGAGCAAGATAGAGGAGGGGAGAGGAGGAGGGAGGGGGAGGGAGGGAGAGGGAGAGGGAGAGGGAGGAGGGAGGGAGGGAGGGAGGGAGGGAGGAGGGGGAAGGAGAGAGAGAGAGGGAGAGAGAGGGAGGGAGATTCGAAATTTGAAATTCAAATTTCAAAAAGTGGCCCCCTCCCCTCATTGATGGGGGGACAGGTGGGCTCAAATGTGGGCTTAACCCACTTAGGTTCGGCTGGTTAGGCCTCTTTGGGACCCTCCAAGCCCCTTGCATTAGCCCACTAAGCATTCCCTAATCCGTTCCTATGAGGCCCTTTTGAGACCCCAATTCTCCCCTAATGTCTTTCACTAGCGACAATAAGAATAGGAAGAACCTTGTGTCGATGGGTCCTCTGTCTATGAAAAGTCCAAGAGGGTTCCTATAATTGACATCCTATCAATTGACACAACCTAGTTCTCTAGTCATGCTCGCACTAATACCATGTCAAATCTATCAGAGAAACGCAAGGCAAGAACTAGAGTAACACGCAGACGAGCCTCGAGATTGAGATGCACACCCAAAGCTTGAATTAGCCATTGAAAGAGCAGAGTAAAATTCACAAAATTTACGAGGTGCATAGGGAGGCCCTTGAGGAGGTCAAGGCGGCAGTAAAGATGGCCTCAGCAAGTTGAAACCTGCCCACAAAGATGGGAAGACACAAAGACAGAAGCATTGCAATAGAAGGACTCGCCAATGGTCTAAGAAAAAGGTATGAGCGAGAGATGGCAAAGGAGATGCATCATTAGACAGCATGATCAAAGAAGCTATTAATAGATCATCTTAAGACACAGGTGTGTCAGTCGTTACCGTGAATGTAAGCTTGTGATGGTGCCATTGAGAACTACAATTGCCCTAAGCAAGCCAAAATCTTTCCTAATGATGAATTCAGCAGTGTATTCCACTTTATATGCTACACATTTGGGCTTTCCTACCTAGTCTTTGAGCGCAGACTCATTCATTTGCGAAGCTAGGTCTTTGTTGTGCAAGATAAAGCATGTTGATTCGGCCAGTCGAATCTAAGCTAAGGGTGACACCAATGCTGAACTTATGACCAAGATGAACAAGGGCCAAAGATAAGCCAAAGGAGATCATGAACCTAAGCAGAGCAGGAAGGCCCAAAGATCAACATGAAGGAGAAAACAACTCTAGGGGATGATGAGTTGCTTTGTTTGCACAATTCCAAAGATGGCTGACAGCAGTGAGACAAGGGCAAAGGTTGATTTCACGATCGAAGGGTCATTAAAAGAAAGCATGCTGAATGAGGTCCACGAGGACAAGGAAACGATTAGCGGGGAGGATAAATGTTAATGTGGAAGGAGGTTTGGGTTAAGACTGAACACTTAAGGCTGAAAAAAATGTCAAAAACTACAAGCAAAGGATTGGCACTTAAGACTGAATCTAAGAGGTTGAGTCAAAGGTACACTAGGAAACAACATACCTTCAACATGAAGGAATGATGTTGGAAGAGAAAGGATGCAAAGAAACAAGGAACGACAACAAGACGAGTGCAAAGTGAAGACTGGAAAATGAAGGCAAAACGATGGCAAGTACGCAGTGAAGGAGCAGGAGTAGAACAAGGTATGGAGCCAAGCTGAGCAACTGCAAAGGCAAGGTCAGCCAAGAGTGGAAGCCCCAAGATGGCTAACAGATCTAGGCACCAAAAGGCATTGCAGTCGAGACTTATAGACATGATGATGGGTGGAAGGATTTGTATGTGCGAGATTCCTGTGGAGATCTAGATGACAATGCAAAAGACGAAAAGTATCCAAGTAGGTGTCAAAGGCGGGAGGTTATAAAATGGAACCCTCTCCACATTTGCAAGGGCTATTGAGTGGGAGGTTAAAGTATAGGCTTAAATGAAAGCCAATATAAAGATCACAGTTTTAGTGCTATTGTTAGGCAGCTAGGGAGTGAAGTCATGGTCCCTTGCTGTATTAGCCCAAGATGTAGCCCATTGTAACTTCTTTGCGTTAATAAAGTCGTCAAGTTGTGCACATCCCAAGTCCATACTTGTGTGTAGCGGAATGGTAGATGTTGCATAGTAAAATGAAGCAAAGAAGGTGAACCTCGTTGGCTAAGCAATGAATGCAACCCTCTCTCTCTCTCTCTCTCTCTCTCTCTCTCTCTCTCTCTCTCTCTCTCTCTCTCTCTCCCTCCCTCCCTCTCCCTCTCCCGTTCGCTCTCTTCTATCAACACGACTAATCCTTGTTATCAAAACCACCACCCACAATGCCTATCCATGACCACAATGCTTATCCATGAATATAAAATGCAAGAACCAAATAGGGGCAAAACTTCGATCAAGAGGAAAGTGGTGGATTTTGTAAAGTTCAGCATTCAAGGAACATTGCCCATCTATCATCATTAAAGCAGAAGGGAAGTTTTGAAACCATACAAGAGTTTCACCACTTGATTGGGTAATTGGCTTGTTCCTTCTAAGAAATAGTAATCACAAGATGCAAAAGGTGTTAAGAGAGGCCTAGAATTTATGTTGGGTGATAAGCTACAACATAATGTTGGAATTTGAATGTAAAACCCTATGATACATGCTTCGGATAGTCTCCAATGATGAGTTAGAATTATGTCTTGGCAATAGCCTCTGATTATTATCTTTGAATTCTTTGTTGAGATATCAAGCTCTACCGCCGATATATCTCCTGGATGACTATCATTTATGTCATCGCCTATGTTAGTTGTACTCGTGGTGTAGTTAGACTACCACGTATGTTTTTGGTTTGGGTTCACATATGAACCACGTATTCTAGGTTTCGACATATAGGGTATTTCCCTCTTCTATTGTATAGTTGTTGTGTGCAAAAGTGAAGAAAGGCTTCACCCTCCAACCTTGTGTCCTCTCTCTTTTGTGTGTTGTGAAGAAAGCTGAACTTGAGTCTCCTATCTCTCTCCCTTATTCTTTACGTGGTATTAGAGCCTTGTTCGTGGTAAGGAGCTCAAGAAAGCAAGCCAAGTTTGTGGTGTCCTAGTAAGAGGACCAGTGTTGCTTTCCTATTTTCGAGTTTGGGAGCAAATCTCTGCAGGTAGCACAGCCAGAAGTGCAGGAGTGCACTGTTTCAGATTGAGAGGCCCTTCGCGGTGTGGCGAGAGCACAGTATATGCTGCGGGTCGGGCGAAGCCCTCGGTGACTTTATTTTTTTGATTTGAGGCTGTTTCGGGGCCCGTTTTGAAGGCACAAGTTCTTCGCAGTCACTCAGAAAAAGGCCCTGTTTTTCGCTGTGCGACCACTGCGCGGCTAGTCGGTGGAAAGGTGCCACAGAAATTGCATCGTATGCCTGTGTACAGAGATATTGGGAGTTGCAGATTCATGCCTGTTGCCTGTTGATGCAAAATCGTCACTAGGAAGTGACTGTGTGGTGAAATACCACTTTCGTCAGTGTTGCAGATCTGCCCCTGTGAGGCTTTTTGCAGAAGTTTTGCTATTTGCCCTTGTGAGGCATTTGCTGTGTTTACAGGTTGCTGTTGCAATTCGTGATTTGTAAAATGTCTGAGAATCTGTCTACCATTGTCAGTGAGAAGCTTGACAAGAACAACTTCCAAGCATGGAAGTTCAGGATGACAAACTTCCTTATGGGAAAGGGAGTTTGGGATTACATCAGTGGTGAAACTGCAGAACCAGTTTTGGGTGCTGCTCCCACTCCTGCTGAATTGAAGGCCTTTAAAGAATGGCATGAAAAAGCCAGAAAATGCTTGTATTGGCTGTCTGTTAGCATTTCAGATTCTATGATTGTGCATATACAGGATCTAGAGATGCCTAAGGAGGCATGGGATACATTGGTGAAGCTGTATAGCACAAATACCAAAGCACGAAAGATGCAGCTAAAGCAGGAGTTGCACAATGTGCAAAGGAAAAATCTGAATATAAATGAGTATTCCTTGAAGGTGAAAGGCCTTGCAAATTCTCTTGCCTCCATTGGAGCACCTGTTGATGATGAGGACTTAGTGTCCGTGACCTTGAATGGTCTTAGGAAAGATTATGCACAGTTTCGGACATCCATTGGAGTCCGTGAAACATTTCCTGATTTTCAGGAACTTATTGCTCTCTTGCTGAGTGAAGAGCAAAGGAATGGTGGTTCAGCCACCTCAACTTCTCAAGAGACTGCTTTCTACTCGAATACAGGTAGAGGCAGGGGTAGAGGAAGAGGCCATTTTGGTGGCCGTGCAGGAAATCAGAACCAACAGCAACAACAGGAAAACCAGTCCTATGGAGGAGGACGTGGTAGTTCTAGAGGCAGGGGGAGCCAAAGAGGCCGTGGTTCATGGCAAAGGAACCAGCAAGTAAATAGCAGCACAGAATGCTATTATTGTGGAAAGCCTGGACACAAGGAGAATACATGCTATAAAAAGCAAAATGACATCAAAAGTGGGAAGTTGCAGCAAAGCAACTATGCATCATCAAGTGGGCATGGTGACGACAGAAATGAGCACCTTTTTGTGATGCAGCATATGGTTAACTCCATGTCAGGAGATGCTGCAGCTTGCAATGATGTTTGGTATGTTGATTCAGGTGCCTCTAACCACATGACCAGTCATGGTGAGTGGTTTCATGATGTTAGAAATTTGGATAAGCCAGGCTATGTTGAAACGGGTGATGATACTGCGCACCCAATTACGCAGGTTGGTAAAGTGCCATTGGCTATGCAGGATGGCAAAACGAAGTACTTGGCAGATGTACTTCATGTTCCAAAAATCACTAAGAACCTGGTTTCAGTTGGCCAGATGGTTGAGCAAGGTCTGCAGGTTAGATTTAATCCTGATGGATGCTTTGTTGAGGACTTGAAAAATAAGTGCCGCTTGGTTGCGAAAGGCAACAAAAATGGCAGAATGTTCACCTTGGATGTTGATATGCCTGAGGTGAAAGCTGCTATGTTTGCGCATGGGAGAGGTGTCATTGCAGATATTGAGATATGGCACAAGCGCATTGGGCACGTGAATATACAAAGGCTGAAATCTATGCAAACGAAAAACATTGTTGCAGGTTTGCCTAAATTCAGAGTTGAGGGAATGCAAAAGGTATGTGAAGCATGCCAAATGGGTAAGCAGGCCAGACATGCATTTCCCAAAAATGCTAAGGTGAGCAGAAGACCTTTGGAAGTGATCCATTCAGATGTTTGGACAACCAAAGCTGCTTCTATTGGTGGATGCCATTATTATGTGACGTTTATTGATGACTACACTAGGAAGGTGTGGATTTATTTTATGAAGCACAAAAGTGAAGTGTTCAACCATTTCAAGGCTTTTAAGGCCATGGTTGAAAAAGAGAAAGGGTTGCATATTAAAGTGCTAAGATCTGATGGAGGGGGAGAGTACTTTTCAGAAGAATTTTGTGAATATCTGAAAGAACAGGGAATTCAAAGGAAGTACTCATGCAGGTCTACCCCTCAGCAGAATGGGGTTGCAGAAAGGAAGAACAGGCATATTGCAGAAGTAGGACGGGCGATCCTAAATGAGAAAAACATGCCTGATTATTTTTGGGCTGAAGCAGTAGCAACTGCAGTTTATATTATGAACAGAACCCCCACTGCAGCTGTCCATGGCTTGACGCCTGAAGAAATGTATACAGGCCAAAAACCAGATATTTCTCACTTGAAGGTATTCGGTTGCATAGCTTATGTTCATGTTCCTGATGAGAAGAGAACAAAGCTGGATCCAAAGGCAAAAAAATGCATCTTTATTGGATATGCTCTGCACCAGAAAGGGTATCGCTGTTATAACCCTTCCACCCGCAAAATTCCAGTGAGCAGAGATGTTGTTTTTGATGAAATGAGCAGCTGGTATGCACCAACTGTTATGGTAGGAGATGCAGATGCAGGAAATGGGAATGCTGCAATAAATGCAGAGCAGCAATCTCAAGCCTTGAGTGGACCCAGAGAGTCCTCTACTAGTGGATCTAATGCATGGACAGGGAGATTGAGATCTAGTGAATCGTCACATGGCAGCCTTGATAGTGTTGTGCAGGTATCACATAAGGGAAAAGAAAAAGTGGACCATGCTCCAGTGTTTGATGTGTCTGCTGGTAGCTCTCATGTTGATGGAGAGTCAAGTGGCTCTGAAATGAGCCTTGATGAGGAACTTGGGATTCCTTCTGTTGTTACACCTGGTGCAAGGAAAAGCAGGCTTGATTTAAAGACTCCTGCAACTGATCCAGTTGTACGGAGGTCCACTCGTATTAAGTATCCAATTGACAGGCTGAGATATGATGGGTATACAGCACATCACTATGCTTATATGGTCAAGGTTCTAGAGGAGCCAGAGCCCACATGTTTTGAGGATGCAGCAGGGCATAAAAATTGGGAAGCAGTTATGGATGAAGAGATGGCTGCCTTGGATGCAAACCACACTTGGGATTTGATGCCTTTGCCTCATGATAAGAAGGCTATTGGCTGCAAGTGGGTTTACAAAGTAAAGCACAATGCTGATGGGTCTGTTAGCACGTACAAGGCAAGATTGGTTGCCAAAGGTTTTGCGCAGACATATGGAATTGACTATGAGGAAACTTTCAGCCCAGTTGCAAGGATGGCAACCGTGAGAGCAGTAATTGCTATGGCTACTGCAAAGGGATGGTCTTTGCATCAGATGGATGTGAAAAATGCCTTCTTGCATGGTGATTTGCAGGAAGAGGTTTATATGATGCAGCTAGAAGGTTATGAGGATAATTCACACCCCGATTTTGTATGCAGGTTGCGCAAAGCCTTGTATGGCTTAAAACAGGCGCCAAGGGCATGGTCAGACAAGATAGGGCAATATCTTGTCACTATTGGATTTCAGATTTCCAATTCAGATTTTTCACTTTATGTGAAAAGGACAAACAGAGGGATTGTGCTTATAGTCATCTATGTTGATGACTTGATTATTACAGGTGATAGTGATGCAGACATTAATGAAGTGAAGCTACTGTTGAAGCAGAAATTTGAGATGAAGGATTTGGGAGAGCTGCGTTACTTCTTGGGCATTGAGGTTATTAGATCCCCGAGTGGGATATGGCTATTGCAAAGGCAATACGGTTTGGACATGCTTTCCAAATATGGGTTGACAGGCTGTAAGCCTATCTCTGTTCCATTGGAGTAGAATGTGAAGCTCAATGCAGAGACAGGTGAGCTTCTTGAAGATATTACTATGTACAGGCGCATAGTAGTAGCTTGATTTACATGACTATAACCAGACCAGATTTGAGCTATGCTGTGGGGCTGGTAAGTCAATTTATGCAGGCACCGAGGAAGCCACATTTGGATGCGGCTAGGCGCATACTGCGGTATGTGAAGTCCACATTGCATTATGGACTGTTTTATGAAGCTGGGTGTGCATTACAGGTACATGGATACACAGATGCTGATTGGGCTGGTAGTGTCTCAGACAGGAGATCTACTAGTGGTTTTATGTTTTCCCTTGGGAGTGGTGCCATCAGTTGGAGCAGCAAGAAGCAGCCAACAGTTGCCTTGTGAGCACAGAGGCTGAGTACAGGGGTGCAGCAATGGCTGCATGTGAGGTAGCTTGGTTACGGAAGCTACTTGCAGATATGGGACAGTCAATTCATGCAGCAGTTGTCATTCATTGTGACAACATTAGCAGCATCATGCTTGCTAATAACCCAGTTTATCATGCTAGAACGAAGCACATTGAGGTGCATTATCACTTTGTGAGAGAGAAGGTTCTAGCTGGTGAGATTGATCTTGTCTATGTCAGCACTGAGGAGCAGGTGGCTGATATTTTTACGAAGGCATTGGGTACCGAGAAGCTTCGCAGATTTAGGAGCTTGCTTGGTGTACGTGAGATGGATTTGAGCTTGAGGGGGAGTGTTGAGATATCAAGCTCTACCGCCGATATATCTCCTGGATGACTATCATTTATGTCACCGCCTATGTTAGTTGTACTCGTGGTGTAGTTAGACTACCATGTATGTTTTTGGTTTGGGTTCACATATGAACCACGTATTCTAGGTTTCGACATATAGGGTATTTCCCTCTTCTATTGTATAGTTGTTGTGTGCAAAAGTGAAGAAAGGCTTCACCCTCCAACCTTGTGTCCTCTCTCTTTTGTGTGTTGTGAAGAAAGCTGAACTTGAGTCTCCTATCTCTCTCCTTTATTCTTTACATTCTTTTCTAGTTTCTAGATCCTATCGTGTTCGGAGATATCATGCATACATTCACTTGCCTTAATTTTCAAAGGAGGAGGGAACAAAGATTCAACAAACAATAGATTTATTGGGTTGTAGACTATGAAGTGTCAAGGAATCTATAACACATCCGTCCATGTGAACTTTTAAAAGATCTCCACGCAAATCAATATTTTTGAAAGCTCCAATGCATCAGGCTGAGAACATTGAGACACAATCAGAATGAATGCATTTCATAGTTTCTATGATCTATCTCACAACCTTGTGACTTTGTGTGGGGAGAATACTTGACGGATTTCAAAAAACATGTGCAAAATCGGTAATTGTAATGCAATGAGTTTTGTAGGATGATTAGGTACTTGATGAAACTCAGATAACTCTTATAGGGTTTCCTCCCCCTTTACCAGGGTGGATTTGCTACAAGTTTCCACACTACTCATACATAGACACATGTACATACTAATGGACACACATGCATATACTAACATCATATGCATGCAAAATTACACACTAATGCTCAAGCATGCACTGTATACATGTGCACATGTGCATGTGTATTTTTGTGTGCCTATGTTTGTGCACACATGGGAGGGTGTGTCCATGCAAATGCACATGTGTGTATTGATTCTCTAGATATGTGTGAGTGTCAATGCACTTTTTAATGTGTGAGGAAACACACAAAGATACACATGCATGTACAAATACATTCATACATACACATAAACATAACCACATGTAAATGTCAATAGAGACATACACACTCAAATATGACCAAAGAATCAACACACATATGCATGTGTGTAGATACACCATGACACATGTGCACACATAGGCAAGCATACACATATACATGTGTAGACATATAGGCATAGATATGTTTCTTACACAAGCATACTTACACTTGAGCATATGTGTGTGCATATACTCCCATATATACATATGTACATAGCAAGTAAAAGAGATAGATATATAAATCCAAATATAAATCTGAATTAATTAATTTATATATATATATATAGAGTGAGAGAGAGAGAGAGAGAGAGGCAGGGAGGGAGGGAGGGAGGCAGGGAGGGAGGGATGCATTGGTATAAAAGATATTCTTCCTAAGTAAAGGCATTGTTGCTTCATTGGGATTTGATTGGAAATTTTGTTAAAAAGCATACAAATGTTAAGATTTGTAAATATAACCAGTTGCCTTCACACACACACACACAAAAACACGCACACACGCATGCACGCACGCATGCACACATAGAGAGATGTATGCAATGCTATGAAAAACTTTTTCCCCAACTAAAAGCAATGTTAAGCCTTAACCAAGATTTGAGATTTATAAATAAAAGTTAAAATCTTCTTCCTCTAAATTAAAGGCATTCCAACCTTGAGACCTGATGGAGACAAATCTTTAACTCGTAAGCAATACATATTACTCAAATGTGTCCGTTTGTGGAGAGCAAGCTTATAGGAGTTAAACACAAACTTGTCTTTCCCCTCCATGTCCTCATTGTGCACTTGTCTTTCGCAATGCCCTTCCGTCTCGACTCTCCCTCACCTGAGCTCTCGTTGCTTCCTTCTTGCCATGGCTTCTTGTCTCAACCGCTCCTCCCTTCAAGTTTGTCCTTTGCACTTGGTCCAAAATAGCCCACCTTGCCTTATATAATGAATCTCCACGTCCACAATCCTTTGGATGGACGAGTCCATTTGGGATATTACGCTGTCCTGGCTTGCCGGCTTCATAGGGATGATGGACCACAGACCATCACTGTTCGTTGGCTGGGATACTATGAATGTGTGTGGACACGAATTTTCTATCGAGGGCAAAATGGGGACTACACGTACACCTTTGCCAGCATTGTTGACAGCCCTTTGCGTTTGAGTAAGTACTCTAAAGAATGAGTTGGGTTTTACCAACATACATGTATAAAAGTTTTATGGCTCAATAATTATAGTTTCTAAGTTGTCTTTCTATGTGATGCTGGTCCAGATACGATTGTTGGTACTCCGTTGTATGTTCGTAGCTGTGGTGGACGCGGCGGACGTGGTGGACGTAGACTGAATGGCCGTCGCAGGCTTTTCCCTGCAGTACATGGCCGCAGACTTTTCCCTTAGGAATGTTTGTGTGTGTATTGTAGATTTTGTATGTTCAGTTATGACTTTATTTTGTGGCTCTGTATTTGGATATATCAGTCAGTTCTTTGATGTAGCTATTGCATGTTCAGACATGTGATTGCACTTTTGGATGTGATATTTTTTGAAGTACTCTATCATAGAGAAATTTTTTATTGGACATGGCAAATGTGGAGTACATGGCCGGCACAGGCTTTTCCCTATAGTACATGGCCGCAGACTTTTCCCTTTAGGGATGTTTGTGTGTCTATTGTACATTTTGTATATTCAGTTATGACTTTGTATGCGGATGTGTATTTGGACATATCATTTAATGCTACGGCATTGAAGGCAATGCCCGGTGAGGAAAGGGAGTACCTAAGTGCAGACTCAGTGGACAACTTAGGGGGAGATTCCTTTTCGTTTGCAGTCCAGTATTTGAACAGTCTTGATCTTGGTGGTGGATATCCCCCGCATCGGTTGGTTTTGAAAAGAAATGCTCCTATAATTTTGTTGCGTGATTTGAATCCTAGCCAGGGTTTGTGCAATGGGACACGGTTGATATGCAAAGAGTTTCACACAAAAGTGTTAGAAGCTGAAATCATTACTGGTAACAATGCTGGTGATAGAACGTTTATTCCAAGGATAACATTCATTCCGACCAATGTTAAACTTCCATTCAACATGAGGAGATGGCAATTTCCTATCCGATTGGCATTTGGCATGACAATCAATAAGTCACAGGGCCAAACATTGTCAGTTTTGGGACTGTACTTGGCGACACCGGTATTCAGTCATGGCCAATTATATGTGGCATTTTCACGTATCCGAGCATCAAACGCTGTTAAGGTTTTCATTTCACAGAGTGCGTCTGATGCCAGGGGTGAGGAGATGGATAATACTTCTACCACAAATGTTGTGTACAAGGAAGTTTTGCAATTGGCAACAGCAAGAGCCTAGGAGTATGATGACATTGCTCTTTCAAGCCCTTCTTAGACTTTCTTGGGTGGAAAATCTTCATTTCGGTAATCTTTGTATAGCTTTTTTTAAGTTCTTTCAGTATTCCAACTATGATAGGTCTTTGGGAATGTTGGCTATTTATACAAAGATGAAGTGAGACGTAATATTTCATGACTTTGTCCTTGATAATGTTTGGATTTCATTTTTAATTTGAGTTATGGTTTTGCAATACACTACAGGCTATTTTCTCTTCAAAGCCTATTGTTTTTTTCCAGTATATGTAGATTGACACGTGCATTCTTTTTTTGCAATGTGATAGGATGTCTAGGCAGTTCACATTTGTCACCGAAACAAGAGCACAGGTGCAAGGTACATAGTTGCTTGACAACCACGTTTTATGTTGACACGTTTAATAGTATAGTCACTCACTTTTAGAAAATTGTAGATCCTGCGGCTGGGGATCTCTAGAGAGCGCACAACTGTTGTTGGATTTGCTTGAGCTGGAGAGCTACCTTGGGTAAGAACTGTGTGCATTGTTTAATGCTTTATTTTTGTTAAAACAAAAGTCTTTTTGGATTATATTTGAGTGAGAAAACATGCTATTGTTTGTCTTTTAGGACTGTTGCTGATTTAGGGTTTCTAATGAATCTCCACGTCCACAATCCTTTCGATGGACGAGTCCATTTGGGATATTACGCTGTCCTGGCTTGCCGGCTTCATAGGGATGATGGACCACAGACCATCACTGTTCGTTGGCTGGGATACTATGAATGTGTGTGGACACGAATTTTCTATCGAGGGCAAAATGGAGACTACACGTACACCTTTGCCAGCATTGTTGACAGCCCTTTGCGTCTGAGTAAGTACTCTAAAGAATGAGTTGGGTTTTACCAACATACATGTATAAAAGTTTTATGGCTCAATAATTATAGTTTCTAAGTTGTCTTTCTATGTGATGCTGGTCCAGATACGATTGTTGGTACTCCGTTGTATGTTCGTAGCCGTGGTGGACGCGGCGGACGTGGTGGACGTAGACTGAATGGCCGTCGCAGGCTTTTCCCTGCAGTACATGGCCGCAGACTTTTCCCTTAGGGATGTTTGTGTGTGTATTGTAGATTTTGTATGTTCAGTTATGACTTTATTTTGCGGCTATGTATTTGGATATATCAGTCAGTTCTTTGATGTAGCTATTGCATGTTCAGACATGTGACTGCACTTTTGGATGTGATATTTTGAAGTACTCTGTCTTACAGAATTTTTTTTTTGGACATGGTGGATGTGGAGTACATGGCTGACGCAAGCTTTTCCCTATAGTACATGGCCGCAGTCTTTTCCCTTTAGGGATGTTTGTGTGTCTATTGTAGATTTTGTATGTTCAGTTATGACATTGTATGCGGATGTGTATTTGGACATATTAATGAGTTCTCTGATTTCACTTTCGGATGTAATATTTTGAAGTACTATGTCGTAGACATTTTTTTTGGTTAGAATATGTTGCTGGTTTCAGACATTTTAGCATCTTGAGACCCGACAGGGCGGGTCGCTAGCCCATCGTAGACGGGTCAGGTTACTCGAAAAAGTTTCACACGAAAGTGTTAGAAGCTAAAATCATTATTGGTACCAATGCTGGTGATAGAACGTTTATTCGAAGGATAACATTCATTCCGACCAACCTTAAACTTCCATTCGACATGAGGAGATGACAAGAGCGCAGGTGCAAGGTACATAGTTGCTTGACAACCACGTTTTATGTTGACATGTTTAATAGTATAGTCACTCACTTTTAGAAAATTGCAAATCGTATGGGCTGGGGATCTCTGGAGAGCGCGCAACTGTTGTTGGATTTGCTTGAGCTGGAGAGCTACCTTGGGTAAGAATCGTGTACATTGTTTGTTGCTTTATTTTTTTGTTAAAATAAAAGGTATTTTTTCGATTATATGTGAGTGGGAAAACATGCTATTGTTTATCTTTTAGGACTGTTCCTGATTTAGGGTTTCTAATGAATCTCCACATCCACAATCCATATGGGATATTACGCTATCCTAGATTGCCGGCTCAATAATTATAGTTCCCAATTTATCTTTCTGTGTGATGCTGGCCCATATACGAATGTTGGTACCCCGTTGTATTTTCATAACTGCGGTGGATGTGGCGAACGTCGCAGGCCTTTCCGTGTAACACATGGTCGTAGACTTTTCCCTTAGGGATGTTTGTGTGTCTGTTGTAGATTTTGTATGTTCAGTATGTGATATTTTTGAAGTACTCTGTCATAGATAAATTTTTTTTTGGACATGGCGGATGTGGAGCACATGGTCGGCGCAGGCTTTTTCCCTATAGTACATGGCCGCAGACTTTTTCCCTTTTAGGTGTCTATTTTAGATTTTATATGTTCAATTATGACTGTGTTTGCGGATGTGTATTTGGAAAGAGTTTCACAGAAAGTGTTAGAAGCTGAAAAACGGGTACCAATGCTGGTGATAGAACGTTTATTGGAAGAATAACATTCATTTCAACCAACCTTAAACTCCCATTCGACATGAGGAGATGGCAATTTCCTATCCGATTTGGCATTTTGCATGACAATCAATAAGCCACAGGGCCAAACATTGTTTATTTTTGGGGCTATACTTGGTGACACCGGTATTCAATCATGGCCAACTATACGTGGCATTTTCACATATCCGAGCATCAAACACTGTTACCTAAGGTTTTCATTTTGCAGAGCGCATCTAATGCTAGGGGCGAGGAGATGGATAATACTTCTACCACAAATGTTGTGTACAAGGAAGTTTTGCAATTGGCAACAGCAAGAGCCTAGGAGTATGACATTGCTCTTTCAAACCCTCTTGAGGCTTTCTTGGGTGGGAAATCTTCATTTCAGTAATCTTTGTATAGGTTTTTTTAAATATTTTGAAGTACTATGTCGTAGACTTTTTTTTTGGTTAGAATATGTTGCTGGTTTCAGACATTTTAGCATCTTGAGACCCGGCGGAGCGGGTCGCTAGCCCGTCGTAGACGGGTCAGGTTACTCGTATATGCAATGGAAAGCACGTTCGCACCCTCAATGCTGCATTCATCCGCTTAGTTATTTACTTGCTGCTAGCACCCTTGCCGCTGCCGCTTTCTCTCACCCCCACTCTCATTAAGATGAATTACCTCGCGCATGACCCTTGTGCCCCTGCAATAGGCATCTTTACTGCCTCCCTCTCGTCCTCCAGCCTCCAGCATCGACCTTACCATAAGGATTGCAAGTAGGTGGGTAGCAATGCGATCGCTCAGTCTCCTTCGTGCGCTTGCAGCTCATCGAGATTCTCTTTTCCACGAAATAGGCACTCAGATGGGAGTTTGACTTTGTCAATAGCCGTGTTAGCCAATTCTAAACATTTCTCCTTTTTACGGAAGCACATTCTCACACAACCACCAAAAGTTATGTGAAATCAATGATTAAAGGTTCTAAATGCCATAACCCAAACGAAAAAGTGAAACCACCTCCCTACTCAAATGTGGACAAATTCAAAGCTGCACATGTATTTGACTACTCAAACATGGACAAATTCAAAGGTGCACATGTGTTTGACTAAATCCACAGCTCCCCCTCCTTCCCTATAAAAGTGCACACATCCCTCTCGTACTTCTTCCACATCTAGCCTCCATCCTCTTCCCCATTCTGAGCCCTACACAAGACACTCCTCCCTCTCCATCGACCACCACCCTACTCCCATCCTCACATGGTGAGTTACTTCGAGCCCATCTCGCAGCGATGATAACCTAGCCATCCACCCACTGTCCATTCGTCCTCAACAATCCGTTACATCGAGAAAGACTTGGAGAGAGTTCAGGTAACCATCTCTTCCTCCCTTTGGATTTTCGTCAAAGTTTTCTTTTTGTCAAGTCCCCCCCCCCCCTCCACCACCACCCCATCCCCCTCCACCGTTCCCCCCTCCACCACCATCCCCCTCCCATCCCCTCACCCCCCCACCCCCCTCCATCCCCCCCCCCCTCTCCATCCCCCCTCCCCCCTCTCCACCACCACCCCCTCCACCCCCCTCTCCGTTCCCCCCTCCCCCCTCCATCCCCCCCCCCTTCCCCCCCCCTCCTCCATCTCCACCCCCCGCCCTCTCCACCACCACCCCCTCCACCACCACCACCACCCCCTCCACCCTCCACCCCCCCTTCCCCCCCCTCCTCTACCACCCCCTTCCCCCCCCCCCCCCCCCCTTCCTCCCTCCCACAACCCCCCTCCACCACCATGCCCCCCATCCCCCCCCCTCTCCCTCCTCCCCCCCCCCTCCATCTCCCTCCTCCACCACCCCCCCCTCTCTCTCTCTCTCTCTCTCTCTCTCTCTCTCTCTCTCTCTCTCTTTCTACCCCCCTCCCTCTCTCTCTCTCTCTCTCTCTCTCTCTCTCTCTCTCTCTCTCTCTTCTTTTCTCTCTCTTCCCCCCTCTCTCTCTCTCTCTCACCCCCCCTCTCTCTCTCTCTCTCTTTCTCTCTCTTTCACCCCCCTCTCTCTCTTTTCTCTCTTTCTCTCTCTACCCCCCTCTCTCTCTCTACACCCCCTCGTTGACCGCTCCAATCCCTACCCTACCCACTCATAACCTAAGGGCCTAAAGCCCCTAATAACAAGGGCTTATAAGCCCTTGCCTTGCCTTAAGGCAAGGCAACGCCCGACGGCCCACGTAATGCCCGCCTATGCGACAATGCATCGACGACGCTCGCCAATTCAAGCAGCACAACCACCCTTCACCCTACTATGGTGGGGTGATGCCTGGTGCCTGGTGCCTCCTGCTTGCCCAGTGGCACCCATGGTACCCTCCACCTTGCTCTGCCATCGCCTCCTACACACCGCCTCCTCGTACTCCCACCTCGTACTCCTCCCTCCATCCCTCCAACCTCCATCCTCCAACCCTCCCTTCCTCTCCACACTACCCTCCCCCTCGGCCGCGACACTCCTTCCCCCTCTTCTGCAAATCTATCGCCATGCGATGCCCCCCCCGCAAATAATAATAATAATAATAAATAAATAATTTGTTAAAATATTTTTTTAACTTAAAAAATAATCCTTTTATTAAAAAAAACCTAAACTAACCTTTGTTAGGTTAGTCTAAGGTGCTACATGTAGATCCTCCACAATCGATCTAGAGGTGCCATTCTTTATGGCTGACCTCGAGTGGAATAATGAACATGAAGAAGGTACCCATACGAATGATGACTCCGATTTTCCTTGGGACCTTGAAACTGAGGCTAAGAATGCTGAAATTGAAGATCAAATATTTGATAATGACTTAGCCATTCTGCATGCCCTAATGGTAGTCGAGCTCCCAAAAGTTAAACCTCCAAAGTTAAATAACAGCAGAAGATCCCGCAAGAAAGCTGAAGGAGGAAATCGTAGAAAAGCCAAGGCCGAACACTTCAATGAATTCGAATGAGTCTAAACAAGGATCGCCGAATTGTATCTTGCAAAGCCAACTCCCTCAAAACCAAAACCACTCCCTCTTGAATGGTCGCCTGAGGGACTAGAAGGAGTATGCGCAACAAATGAACCCTTACTTGGGAACACCTTACCAGTGGAAAAGTTACCCCATAGTTCCCAACGTAAGAAGTTTTGAAAGTATAAGCCACATGTGCATATGAAGATCGATCAAGATAATTTATTTAAAACAAAAAAAGGTCCCCAAGAGCCAAACAAATTGGTTCATGATACTATGCCACCCCATACCCATAGCACATGTCAGGCTAGTTCAACACCATAAGAGGCTGATCTTCAAGAAAAGTTGTACTGCTAGAAACATTGGACGAAGTCCAATTCAACACAACCATAAACGGGAGCCAATTGAAGTAATAATACATCAACACGCAAGCCATCCCCAACAATGATGAAGTTTTGGGAACCCCAAGTCTTCAATAGTTTGCACTAGATTGTTACACACATAGTCACTAGCATATGCACATTTTTTGCACATATAGTTTTGCACATTTAGGAACACCTTATCAATTTCGTATTAGGGATGATTGAGTCTTAGTTGTAAGAAAACAATACGTCTGTGCTCAACAAATAACAGGATCTCATACACAAGAGAGAAAACCAGATAGTATGGAGAATCAAAATTTTGATTACTGTAGAACTGATACAATAGATGGCGCTGCCTCCCAACCATGCGCTCCTTTGAAAGAAGCTTCGATGGCAAGCTGGAAACAGTAGAAGACGGAGGCTGGATGCTAAGGAATCAGGGTTGATGTAGCCAGTGATGAAATGGGCTTCACAGGCTCGCTATTATATAGCCACCAGTTGTAGTCGGTTAGGCTCCATTGGGTGACCGACCCAGTCTGCCCAAAATGGTCGACTGGGGGTCAATCCTGAAATAGGCCACCGACCACACAATAGAACCAGTGCACAAAATAGACCAGTTGACCTACGGTTACCATTTAGCTCAGAGCCATCCAGGATCATTTGAGGCTCAAAACGGGCCCCGCAACCCGAGAGTGGGCTGCCTCGGATAATGCTCTATCTACCCTCAGTGCGGTCAGTCATGGGATGCCTTCCTGCACTTGCATGTAGCCTAGTTGGCAGTAAAGCTGTCCAACCATCAAGCCACACATGGCCCCCATCTGGTATCCAAACCAGGACCTACCGGATAACCGAACTACTCAAATGCCTTCTCCTCATATGGGGGGCTTACAAGTAGAGTTAGCTAGTTCCCACGTAGTTACACAAGAGTGGAGCATTGATATCTAACACCCCCCCTCAATGTCCACCCGCAAGTGAACTTACTTTTTTGGCCCAATGCCAAGTCAATGAAGATGCCTCTCCAGCAAGTCTCTTCCAAGAGCCTTCGTGAAGATGTCCGCAGCATTCTCTGTAGTCAAACAGTACACCAAGTCGACCTCTCCATCCATGATGAGCTTGCGTACAAACTGATATTGAATCTCAATGTGTTTTGTGTGAGCGTGGAACACCGGGTTCTTTGCAATCGCCATGCAACTCTGATTGTCACATGATAACTGCGTAGGCTTTTTCTGCACTGCACCCATGTCCCCTAAAATCCTCCTCAACCACACTACCTCGCAAGAAGCAAAGCATGCAGATTTGTACTCAGCCTCGGTAGAAGAAAGGGCAACTGTGGGTTGCTTCTTGCTGACCCATGACACAGCTCCAGATCCAAGTGAGAAACAATAACCTGTCATTGATCTCCTACTGTCCACGTCTCCTGCCCAATCCGAGTCATAGAATCCGGTCAAGATGCTGCCCTTGATATAGGTGATGCCATAATCAAGTGTGCCTTTGATGTATTTCAGCACCTGCATCCCTGCCCTCCAATGGTTCTCCTGGGGCTTATTGGAAAACCTTCTTAGTACACCAGTCACAAAGTTGATGTCCGATCGTGTGTTGCATAGGTAAATCAAATTGCCCACAAGCCTTCTGTACTTTGCTTCGTCCACCAGTGGTGATGAATCCTCGTACGAGAGCTTCACGTCAACCTCCATAGGGGTACCAATTGTCTTGCACTCAGCCATGCCAAATGCCTTCGGTATCTCTCCAACATACTTCAGCTGTGAAATGAAGATCTGTTTCGGCTCTTGCCAAACTTCAATCCCCAAACAGAAATGCATTAGTTCGAGGTCTATCATTTCAAACTCTCTTCCTAGCAAATGCTTCATCTGCAAGATCTTCTCTTCATGGTTCCTGTTATGACAAGGTCGTCCACATAAAGGACCATGATCATACATCTGCCTCCTTCTCTGAAGATATAGATGGACTCCTCCTGAACCCGTTTTGCAGAAAGTAGCATCAATTCACTGGTACCATGCTCGTGGGGCCTGTTTCAGCCCGTAAAGTGCATTCTTCAATTTACAAACTTTACCTTCTGAACCGGGGATCTCAAAACCTGGTGGTTGTTCCACATATACCTCTTCCTTGAGATCTCCATTCAGAAAGGCAGATTTTACATCCATCTGAAACATGAGCCAACTTCCCTGGGTAGCTAAAGCCAAAACACTGTGAATTGTGGTTAGTTGAGCTGTGGGAGCAAAAGTATCTTGATAATCAAAACCATGTACCTGTGCGAATCCTTTTGCCACGAGGCAAGCCTTGTACTTATCCAACATGCCGTCGAACTTGTACTTGGTCTTGTACTCCCACTTGGTGCTGATTACCTTGCATTTTGGTGTACGATCCACAAGGTCCCAAGTGTTGTTCTTCATTATGGAGCCATACTCGGACTGCATAGCCTCCATCCACCTATCATCACCCTATGCCTCTTCAAGACACTTGGGTTCATCAACACGGATCACCTTTGTCATCAAAGCGTAGTTGACTAAGTGTTCCTGTGCCCTTCTTTGCTCCTCTAATCTTTTGGACCAGCGGTGTTCGGATGGTTCCTCCTCAATGGCTGGAGGTTCTCTGTTGTCCAAAAGCTGCTTTACCCACTTCGGGAATGGCCATTGCTGTTGCGGTTCTGTAGGCTCTTCTTCATCTTCTTTGTCTTGAATCCTCCCAAGCACCATTGGGGGAGTTCGGTCTGCTGTTGGTGGTGGTACTGGATGGATATCCTGGTCCTGGTTGTCTGGGAAGGAAGCATCCTCCTCCAATTGATGCGGCTATTCTGAGAAGACCACATCGTGACTTACAATTACCTTCTTGGTAACAGGGTTATAGAGATGGTAACCCTTCGCCTCTTCACTGTAGCCCAAGAAAATACACTTCCGGCTCTTCGGTTCCCATTTGGTCCTGGTAGCATCAGGGACATGCACAAAACAGTCACATCCAAAAACTCTGAAATGTGCAGCTAAAGGTTTCTTACCAGAAAAGGCCTACAGTGGAGTCATCCTGATCACAGCCTTCGTGTAGCTATGATTGAGAATGTAAACTACCGTGTAACATGCTTCAGCCCAGAAAGTCTTTGGCAAATCTTTCCCTTTCATCATACTCCGGCCCATTTCACAGATGATGCACATCTTACGCTCTCCATTTTTGCTATGATGTATGTGGCGGGGGTTTTTGCCTCTTGATCCCATGACTTTTGCAGTAACTTTTGAATTCAGTCGATGTGAACTCTCCACCTCTGTCTGATCTCAACTTCTTCACCTTCCTCCCCGATTCTTTCTCGACCATTACATGCCATTCCTTGAACTTACTAAAAGCCTCGTCTTTAGTCTTCAGGAAGTATATCCATATCCTTCTATTGTAGTCGTCGATCATCATCATGAAGTAGTAGGAACCACCCAAAGCTTCCATCTCCATCTTTCCGCAGAGGTCCATGTGAATGAGCTCTAGAGGAGCCTTTGCCCTATTGGCCTCTTTAGGAAAGGGCTACCGATGCTGCTTGCCCATCATGCAAGCTTCACATACATCGGGCAGATCTGAAATTTCTGGTAGGTCTGCAATCATTCGACTTTTATGGATCTCCTTCAAAGAACTAAGGTTTGTTGAGAGTTCACGCTCAACATCATGTGATCATGTGTGCATAGCACCATCACGTGATCATATGTGCATAGCACTAACCTTATAGAGTGCTATAAAGGAAAGGGTTAGCTCCCCTAACCCTAACCCTAAAAGGGTTTGTATATATTCTATTTTTTCAACTAATTCTAGTGTACAGTTAGTCATTTGTGGTGTGCTCTCTAGCTGTGCCCTCTCTCCTCATCTCCACTCTTCTCCTCTCCCCTCTTCATATTTTGTCATGGTATCAGAGCTCCCTTGTCTTCCGCTGAGACATTGAGTTTCTTGAGAGTGTGAGAGAGATTGTGAGATTGAGAGTTTTCTTGAGTGATTATGAGATCCTTCCCTTCACTTCCGTTGAGAGAAAATTCCGTCCGTTCATCTCCTTTGAGTGGTTTTTCATAGTGTGAGAGATTGCTGAGAGTGATTTCCATCTTTGAGAGCTTCAAAAGAGACATTTCTGAGTTTTGTAAGGTACTTCGATTGTGAGAGAGACACGGAGAGATCTTGTTCTTCTTTTTGAGAAGTTCTTGAAAGGTTTGAGGACTACTGAAGCCTGCAAACCTTCAAGAAGCATAGCTCCCTAGCTCGTCATCGATCCGCCAAAGCAGCTCTTCATCAACAGAGAGCTCCCTGCAAGCACAGGACATGGCATCGGGCTTAGCCTCTTGCTCCACACAGCAATGCTCCGTCACGCAGCCGTCGCCAACACTTTCAGCATCCACCCAAGAAACAAAGCCTTGAAGTCTCCAAACGAACCATTAGGGAAAAAGGGAACTCATTTTGGGGCCCTGTAAGAAATTCACTATTTTTTGATTTATTTCTCTCCTAAAAGACCTCAAAAATAGTAAAATACGGAAACGTGGCTCAAATTTGTCAGTAAGGACTACAGAACTGTCAATTAAAAAAGGAATAAGATAATCTTTTGTCTGACTAACACGATTTTGTATTAAATATCCTCTTAGATTTTTTTTTGTTTACCAAAGATTCTGCATCTCTTTGGCCGACGTGTGCAGGTCTTTCATTAAGAGTCCATCACTGAACTTAGTGATTGCAAGTTTTCAAAATATTCACATGGATACCGCCACACTTCCACGATTCATGTTACAAAATGACTATGAGATTGAAAAACAAACTTCGCAACCTGAGGAGCACAAAAAATGGCCGATACTAGTGAGTCACTATCTGAGAAGAAGCGATTACACCATCTTCACATCGACTTGGAAGAAGAATATGCTCCAGCACAAAAAAGACGAAAGGATACGGTGCTGAATGCTCAACAGCGGGAAAATATGAGAAGAGAAGGGCTTCAACATATTGACTTATGGTGCGACAGAAGCATATATCCAAAATGTCAAGTAAAAAACTCTACACCTCCATTTGTCAATCCCACCACATTACTAAGGTTTGCTGGCGATGGACAAAATGGACTTCTTGGTTATATTTCAGCGCAATCTGCATTTGCGGAAACGTATAAATTGATGTACCTACAAGAAAAGGGGGCCAAGAGGATAGAGGTAGGGAGGTAGAGAGGCTAAGAGAGAGAGAAAGAGAGAGAGAGAGGGAGAGAGAAAGAAGAGGAGAGAGAGAGAGAGGAGAGAGATGGAGAGAGAGAGAGAAATAATTACAAGTCCTAGGGAGAGAGAGAGAGAGATAAAGAGAGAGAATGATAAATCTTAGCCGCCATGGGAGGGAGAGAAAGAGAGACTTGAGATAAACTAAGAGAGAGAATGAGTGGGATGAGGACAGAGAGGGAAACACATAAGAGTTGTCAGAGAGAGAGAGAGATTAAGAGAGAGAATGAGGTGTCTTGACTATGGCTATAGAGAGAATTAGGAGTCGAGAGAGAGAGAGAGAAAGTAAAGAGAGTTTTATATATTTACATGTTTTATATTATACTTTTAAAAAATTATAAAAGAGTGAATTTATGGTTTGTTTTGAAGGTGAGATAATATTTTTTTATATATTCATCTTTTAAATTGAAAAATGTTAACTTTTCTTTAGATACTTGTTCTTCATTTCTCTCACATGCAGGTTTAGCCTCTACATCAAAACCCCTTCTTTTGCATATTTAAGCCTCTTAAACCCCAACACATTAAAATGAACACAGAAAAAGAAATTATTTATTGCTTTTCTTCACTTTGATGGTTGGTTTAGCATAGTTTAGCATAGATTAGATTGCCTTAGAGGAGAGACAATTCTCCAGGTTGCCAATCAAAGCCATGCTCAAATTTTTCTAACTAGTTCCTAATCGTTGTTAGTCCCTTCGCTCACATGCGGTTTAACACTCATAACATGCTATTAAATAAGACCTTTTACCATTTACCAAGAAGTTTATCAGTGGATAGATTGCATGAGCAGATATCAGTGGATAGATTACATATATCAATGGATAGATTACATGTCATGGGACATATTGGAGCTTGATGATTATTGGTTATTTTTATTGCATTTGTATAAATATTTAAGCTCATTTATTGTCATAATAAACCTTGTAAATCCTTCTATGCTATTTTTTACATTTATTGTCATATGAAGCGCCTTGTAATAAACCCGATCATCCTGACCATTCACTATTTAACGAGTATCAGTGGGCTGCATAAGTGGATATCAGTGGAACAGTTTTTAGTGGGTAGATTGCATCAGTTGGGTATCAATGCACAGATATCAATGGATGGACAGATTACATGTCATCACGAAGATTGAAGCTTTATGACTAGAGGGCAAATCAATGGATGGACAGATTACATGTCTTCACGAAGATTGAAGCTTTATCACTAGACGACATTTTATTTCATTGTAAAGCTTTATTGGCTAATTTTTTTACATTTGTACAAATATTTAAGCCTTGTAAAGCCTTCCAGGCTATTTCCCACATTTATTGCCATATGAAGCCTTGTAAAGCCTTTTGGGCTATTTCCCACATTTATTGTATCAAGCGTTGTATATTGTACTTTACTTGTATGTATCTAAATTCTTCATTATCTTTTCTTGTAGGATTATGGAGCAATCAACTAATGTGGGGGCTATCCTAAATGACTCTGAGATCAGAGAATGGGTCTCTGATGTCACTTTGAATTTGAAAGGAAAGGAATATAGCCCCAATGGCTTTAGTAGGTGGACTCGATATCACATGGGCAGAAGAGCTTGGTTTCTTCATCAAAAGGAAAAGAGACTCTTTCTACTTATGTCAAAAAGGGAGTTCAATGATGTTGAAGATCCATGGGATGCTACTTTCTTCAAAAAAGATATGACTTCAAGCCTTGTAGTAGGCATAATGATAGAGCCAAAAGAGACTTTTATGGATAGTTTTACAAAGAGTTCAGGTCTTGAAGTTGGCGGTCTTCATTTTGTTGTGTCAAGGAGAGACTCAAAGACCTTTGTGATGCCTCCTCCTCAACCATCAAAGTTTCCAGAGCTACAAAGTGCATTGGAGGCTCTTGCATATATTGGGAGCAATTTCCTAGTGTGGTGGCAAAAAGGATACATGCAAAGATAATGTTTGAGTACTTTCAGGATGCACAATATGCTCCTCATATTCAAGGATCTTCACATGAAGGAGATAAAAAAGCTCAAACTTCGATGCAAGGACAAGAAGAACAGGCACACTATCACAAACGTGTAGAACATGAGCGCAAACTTCTAGAGCAAGAAATGGTGGATGTGACTAAGGATGATGAAACACAAGCCTTAATGCACAGGAATTAAAAAAAATTGAAGAAGATCAAGGTCGATCCACTGCAGTTATGCTAGAAGCTCTTGCTAGCAAACCATGATGTGAAATGCAAAAGGCTAGTACTGCAAGAGCCACAGTTCCAAGCAGTAAAAAAAGGCATTGTCCCACTGTAGAGAGAGATAATGTGGATGAAAAACGGTTAAAAGAAGAGAAAGATGAAGAAGACTCAGAACCCGAGGCTGAAGATGATCAAGATGAACTCACATCAATCAAAAATCTTAATTTGCGTCTTAATGAAGCAGTTATAGATGATGATGTGGGATATATCTGGGGTCAAAGGATGTGGTTTGTGAATGCCAAAGATGTGGAAGCTGCAGCTATCTTTACTAATAGCCAAATCCTTGATATATCCTATGCACTACAAATATACGAGGCTTTGAGAGATGGTAAGAAACCTGTGGCAAGCAATGTGGTCCTACGCCCAATAATGTTTTGTCCAATCAAAAATAGTTTTTTGGATCAAATAACATTTAGAGGGCCTACACATTTCGAGGAAACCTTCAGTCGATTCTTTAAAGACACTCTTAAAAATATTCCACATGAACAAGGCGAAGAAGCACAAGGTGAGAATATGCTAAAGGATGCCAAGAAGGAATTCCTCCTTCATTACAGATTCCAGCCCATTGATGGTCAACATTGGGCTTATGCTTGTAATCAGATCGCAAAGGAAGCAAAGGAGGTCAAAAGACTCACTTTAGAACAATTTGCAAAGATAAGTTTATTCCATTATTATCCTGCAACAATCTGTATATTCAAGCATGAGATCAAGTATTTGATTGAGTCCGAAAGACTTAATCATTATGTCCATGGAAAGCATAAGATATCCTCAACATCAGAGGTCTTATAGAAGGCAAGGGTTATATGGACAACATTTGGTTCTCCAAATCCTGATTTGAAGCGAAAGGTCACAAAAGCAGACGCCGACACACTCACGAACTTCTATACTTCTTTGAGTGCAGTTATGCCTAGGGGAACTCAAGAGCGAGAAGAAAATATGACAAGCCTCAAGGTGGTGAGGGACAAATATGCCGACTACACTTCTATCATATTTCATCTTGTTGAAGTGTTCAATGAGATGCTTGAAACGTGCATTGCTTGTGAGCATGGACAATTGACCTATAAAGCTCCTTTGTTTATCTCTAGAAAGTCAAAGGTAATGGATAAGAAGGAGTTGACGGCAAGGATGTGGAGGCCTATAAAGTACTTACTTGACAAGTATGCATCCATGGCAGCACAAAAAATTTTAAAGAAAGAATGGTTTTTTGGAAAAAAAGACAAAGACCACTGCATGGAAGAATGCATCAATGTACAGGTGAGGCGTGATGCAGTGCATAGTGCCATTACGTATTTGCTGTCAGAGAAACATATTCCACTTACTCATTGTAACATTGAGTATAATGTGGTGAAGCATACAGCTTCTTTGTCAACACCCAAGGTAAAGCTATGGGCAAACCGATGGATTAAAAAGGATGAAGATGGGTCAGAAATAGTAACCTCTTACATGAGAAAAGAAATCCCACAACAGGTGGTTGCATATGTGGAAAGATTAATCAGCAAGATAAGGATGCCAACAGATATGCACCAAAGCTTTCAATTCAATGTAGAGGTTACGGCAGAGTCTGGAAAGCTTGTGAACTTCAGGGGAGTCTCAGAAGATGACTTCATCAAGAATGAGTCAGCATGGGATAAGCCACAACTATTCTTTATCAATGAAGTTTCTAGCAATGATATCCATAACTTCATTGATAGAATAGTATATACCACCATTAGTAAAGTGGCAATTTGCAACATTGTCATTTTTGTTGATAAAAAAGACAAAGAAGCCATGCAGGTTACTCTAGAGCAAGCATATTCATCAGATTTGAAGATCTATAGTGGTGTTTATGCAGCAAAGAGAGGCAAGAGAGAATGTGGCATAGCGATTCAATCTCTTGAATCATTCTTTTTGTGTATGCAGAGTCCAAACCCTAATCACTCCTTACAAAAGAACATAAGAGGGAATTCAAATAATTTAGGATTGATGCTAGAAGAGCAAGATATTCCCAGGTCCATATATTATCAAAAAAACAACTATGGAAGTCCTGCAAAAAGTGGGAGTCTCTTGCTTACCATGATGGAGAATTTGCTACCGATAGGTTGGGAGGTCACCTTGTGCAGGATGGGATATTTATTTGAGGATCTCCTCAAAAAAGTCAACTCCACAAATATTATTGAAAACAAGCATTTCATGGCTTATTTTCAGCTTCAAGCAGATCTAACCACAGGCTATGAAAAAGAGATAGACCACAAGGACACTGATGACATGGATGATTACCTTGAAGATCATAATGTCCCAATTAATGATGATGAAAAGATGGACTTACATGACCTGTTCAGAGAGAGGTTGGTGGATGAAGACAAACATGATGATGCCTTCTTTGATAATTATGGCTCGCAGGGTTATAAAAAAAGGCCACTACAACAATACTTAGTGGTATGAACTCTCTATTTCTCGACTAAATACAATTTTTTAAATAAGATATAAATTTAAAGATAATGAATCTAATCTCTCATATTTGTTTACAGGCAATAGAGGGAGAAGAAATGGATGAAGTCAATATGGAGGCACTCCCTTCTACTTCAGCAATGCAACCACCTCTAAATTTGATTGAAGAATCCCATGAGCGCAAGAGCTTTAAAGACACCATGGAAAAGCAGAATGACCACAAACATATAATACAAGCTATGACAGAGACCCATTCTGCAAATTTAGCTGCATTGGATAAAATGGAGAGCTCATTTGAAGTTAGGATCGTTTTGAAACGAGAACCTTAGATTTTTAGCTGTGGTAGAGAGGAGGTTTCAATCCTCTCCAATCCTTTAAAAGAGGTTAATGACAATGTTATCCTGGCCATTCTTAGGTAACGTTTGTTTATTTTTTGCTACTTCAATGAGCTAACATTTGTTTATTTGTTTACAGATATCAGTTTCCTAGTGCAGAATGCAAATCAATTCTATGAGCTAACGTTTGTTTATTTCTTAGTGCAGTGTAGCTATTTCTCAGCTTCCTAGTGCAGTGCAACATCGTGTCTACATGCTCGATGCTCTCCTTTCTTCTATTCTTAGCTCTCCTCAAAAGACTATAGAAGATGTTTGTACTTGGTTAAGCCCTTTGAATTTAGATGGGGTGCGAGTCATCTTTATGCCTTATCATGAGGCGTAAGTATCAACTCTAACCTTATTTTACTATTTCTTTGGCAAGTTTGTGTAAAACAATAATCATTTTTATTCTGGTCATGCTCGTGGTCATGTAGCTCACATTGGAGTCTAATCGCCTAGGACCTTGAACTCAACCGTTTATGGTTTGTGAATTCAATGGAAGGCTATCATGCCAACTCCCCAGGGTAATTATTCTCTTAATATTTTTGTTACTTTCTTATTTTGTATCTTATGATCATGACATATTAATATATTTAATATGTCATGATGGACAGTGCTGCATATCGGCTAGTATCTATTGTCAGAACAACCACGGAGCAACAAGACCAAGTAGAATTCAAAAGACGTCTGCCAGTGGAGCAAAAAGATGGGCACAATTGTGGGTGGAGAGTTGCCTACAACTGCATGTTGTTTCTTAGAGAGATTTTTGATTTGGAGTTACCAGTCAAAATGGAATCATATACAGAAGCCGATCTGCTAGCATTTCGGGATGAGAGTATTCAGCGTCTAATTGCTACCATTGGGAAACAACCTGAAAATATGACTACATTGTAGCATGTATAAAACCTTATCTTTATACTTGTATGCTTGTTCCAGCCTTTAATTGGGATTAATTGGGATGTGTAGAGTCTAATGAAAGCATGCTATCTTTATACTTCTATGATTATTTAAACCTTTATTTTTATTTGGGATGTGTAAATCTCATAACTTTTTGAAATTTTCCTCCAAGAGGAGGAGAGACTTACTCTAATGAAAGCATGTATGAAACCTTACTTTTTAAATTTTTGCTCCAAGAGGAGGAGAGACTCGCTCTAATGAAAGCATGTATGAAACCTTATCTGCTTGTTTAAGCCTTTATTTGGGATGTGTACATCGCATAACTTTTTTATATTTTTATAGCAGAAGGAGGATGTAGAAGACATAGCAAGTGAAGAAGAATATGATGTAGACTACCCTCTCAATAAGATGAGTCATGAAAATATGAATCTATTGGAGCAGATTGGAAGTTCATTCACCGCTATGTTGTTGATTCGATAACAACCTCATTTTTTTGAATTTGGTGAAGAAGAGATTTCAATCCTCTTGAATCCTAAGAAAGAGGTTAATGTCAAAGTCATTACAACCATCCTCAGATTTGATGCAGCCTTTTCCTTAGCTTTATACTTTGCTTATTTTGATTAAACCCAAGAAGCTAATACTTTTTTTTAAAATATAGTAATGTTATAGCAAATTTTCCGCAAAATATACAAAGTGTTTCATATATGCTTGATCCTCGTATTTCGGAAGTGCTTAGCAACAAAGAAGAAACCATAGAGGATGTTTGCAAGTGGTTGAAGCACGCTCCTATGAATGACGCATGAGTTATTTTTGCAGCATATTATGAGAAGTAAGCATCAAACCCTACTTGTTTTTTCTATTACATTGCTAGAATTGTCTCAAACAGAGTAATTATTCTTTATTGATAATGTAGCTCACATTGGAGTCTGGTAGTGCTTCTTTGCCAACTCAATGACATCCGTCCATGGCACTATGTTAGAGTAAGTATAGATTACACTTGTTGTCACTTCTTGACATGTAGATTGATATGCAATGCACATATTTACTGTTGTTATATGTTTTGATGTGCAAGTCAGCTCGAAAGTTAGTAGGTGCTATCGACACAGTAATGCAGCAATGTGACTTGGCACAACAAATAGAGTATATAACATGTCAAGTATCGCATCAAGAGAATAGCCACATCTATAATTGTGGATGGAGGGTGGGCTACAATTGCTTTTTGGTACTTGGTAAATTTTTGAGATACAAAATGACACCACACTGTCAACATATACGGATTTGCATCTCTATGCATTTATAACATGTACCATTCGAGCAATCATTAAGGGCGACATTATGGACCCTCCCACAAGGCAAATAGATAATGGCTCAGAGGAGTGCGAAATGAATGCTGTTAAAGAGTCAAAGGGGATAGAAGACCTCAACTCTACAAACATGGCTTCATTGGAAGAATTGGGAAGCTCTTTTAATGTTAGGGTTATGATTCAACATAGACCTCAATATCTTGAATTTGGGGGAGAGGAGATTTCAATCCTCTCTAGAGCTTCAAATGAGGTCAATAACAATGTTATGATGGCCATTCTCAGGTTTGATACAAACTTTTTCTCTGCTTGATAATTCAATATTTTGATTAAATCTAATAAGCTAATATTCATTTATTTGTTGGTGCAGTATAGTTATCTCACGATTTGGTAGAGCCGTACAAAACCGTGTGTCACATGTTGGTAGCAAAAAGACGATAGTCGATGTTTGTAAATGGTTACAGCCTTTACATTTACATGGCATGCGAGTCCTATTTATGGCATATCACGAGATGTAAGTATCATGGCAACCTTTATTTTCATCTTATACTGGCAACATTGTGTTAAATAATAATGGTTCTTAATTATTTCTGTAGGGAACATTGGAGTCTAGTGGTTTGGGACCTTGAAGACAACTATTGTTGGTTTGTTAACTCGATTACAGGCTTTCATGGCAAAGTGCAAATGTAAGTATTCTATTAATCTGTTGTTACTTCTATATTATGTACCTTATGTAATAGACACACTAAGTTTTTTTAATATGTCATGATGAGCAGGTCGATTGAGAAGTTGGTATCTGCTATCAGAGAAACAGGACAGTACAAAGACTCGGTAGACTTCCAAAAGCGTTTAGTAGTAGAGCAGGAAGATGGGCATAGTTGTGGTGGAGAGTTGCCTACAACTGCATGTTTATTTTTAAAGAAATTTTCTCACTTAAGCCACAGATCTCATCAGAAGACTCTTTGGAGCTCAAATATTCAGAGGAGGATATACAATTGTTTAGGGCTAAAATCATTCAAGACCTAATTGCTGCCATTAGAATACAATGTGCAACTGAAGCAATATCAGAGCTTGCATTTAAGGAAGAGGAGACTGAGTCTACTATGAAAGCACTGCACACTATAGAAGAAGTAGAGACTCAGTGTACACCTACAGCACCACAGCCTCCACTGGAAGCATCAAAAGAGTTGCCACAGCCTCCACTTGCATTTAAGGAAGAGGATACTGAGTCTACTCCGAAAGCACTACATACTACAGAAGAATACTATAGAAGAAGTAGAGACTGAGTACATCTAGAGCACCACAGCCTCCATTGGAAGCATCAGAAGAGTTGCCACAGTCTCCACTAGAAGCATCAGAAGAGTTGTGATGCATGTATGATGTTGTGTTTGTATATATGCATGAGGAGCATATTCTCATGATGTTGTTTACTCCATGAATATTATGGTTGACATTTATTTGTTGCAATGTATGAATCATGATGTAGTTTTTGTTGATTATACACCAATTTCTGACTTATTACTCAAGTGGCATTTAGTCATGATATTTATATATTTATTTCATGCACACAATTTTATGATATGAATGTGTGATGATGTGATTATTAGGAAATATAACCTTTTGTGATGAGAATTTTGATATGAATATGTGATGATGTAATATTTGTAATATATTTCATGGCAAAGTATCAATTCCCAATGCTCCACTCACTTAAAGTACAGCATTCCCAATGCTCTGCAAAATTTTATTCAGTTGGACAGTCTCCACTCACTTAAAGTAGAGCATTTCCAATGCTTATCTCACTTTATTCCAACCCTTATCCTTATCATAGCGAACACATCCTGCCTTAGTGCACTTGTATTCTTCCATCGTAGTCCTTCCACAAACACTCTCTTATTTCTTACATCCTAGTCCTTCTGATTAACTTGTATTTGTCTTTCACTTTAAATCTTCCCTCACTTTCTATCACTCTTGAAGGAGGGGCAGCTCACTGTGCATCCCTCGCTATCGCTCCCTCACTCTCCTTCTCCCACTTTCCCTCTAAGACAATGACTAGTTACTATCCGACTTCATTTACTGAACTCAAATTATGTCTTAGCTCTCTTTTGTATGGACCAATGAAGGGAAAATCATTCGAGGAGGATATGTTATGCACATGGCTACTTGATTTGAACTCAGCAGAAGAGGTGAATATCCTTAGCTTTCTTTTTCGCTTCTTTTAATCACGCACTTCTTATGCAAACGAGTTAAATTTTCGTACAGGATATGGCGGTGGCTAGAAGCTGTATTGAAAAAAATGGTGAAGATGAGGAAAGCCAAGAGAGAAAAGAAGAGTTGTTGAATGCTTACAAGTCGGCGGAAGATTCGAAACAAGTTGTGAGGAGAGTCTGTGAGGAGATTTGCAATGCCAGCCCTGGTTACGCATGGCCTGCAAGTTTAAAGTCTACTTGTTTTCATGAAGCCAATGCCATAATAGGCACTTTCGAGGACATATGCTCTCTCTAATGACTTAATAGTCAAGTGATGGAAATTTAATTCCATAGAAATTTAAAGTAACTGTGAAATTTAATTCGATAGACTTATGTGTTTTCTAAAGTAACTGTAATAGACAAGAAATGAAACTACAATTCCACAAAGAGTTTTTAGTTCTCTAATGTAAAGTTGTAATAGACAAGAGAGACAAAGATGACATCTTCTAGGCTGAGCTAATGGAAGGTGTTTTTTAACACCATATGGCTTTGAGTTATATGATCTACTTCTTGTACAAATGTGTCATGCTTTTTTTTAAATGTACTCTAGCTTTTTTTCTAATTTGATTTTTTAAAATCTTACTTTTTGTTTCTTTTAACAACATGAAGTCCTCTTTTTTTAATGTACTCTAGTTTTAATAACTATCACGTCATTTTTTCTAATTTGATTTTTTAAAATCTTACTTTTTGACTCAAAGTTTTGTTTTATAAAAGCCTCTTTTTTTTTAATGCTTTATCCAAAATTATCTCACAAAAGGAATTTGGATAGTGCACTAGTCCAAAATTAATAAAATAGGTGTTCTACATAATGTGAACTCTAAATCAAATTTTATTACATGCACACTCTATAATCAAATCTTGCTAAAATCTGAAAAGGCTGATTATTTATTAGTTAATTGCATAAGAGATATCTAAAGTCAATATCATGTCGTTGAAATGTGTTTTAAACTAGGGCACCTTCCAATTCAAATTGAAGTACCTTGGTATCCCAAAAAGTCCTTGGGGAACCCAAAATAGTATATTATGGTATCCAAAAGGTCCCTTGTGGGATCTTGAAAGTTTCTTATGAGACCTCAAAAAGTCCCTTGTAGTACCCCTAAAAGTCGCCTATGGTACCTAAATATTTCCTTGTGGTACCCTAAAAAATTCATCATGGTACTCCAAAAGTCCCTTATGGTACCCCAAAAGTTATCCTATAATACCTAGAAAGGCCCATGTGTCAACCTACAAATCACCACTTGGTACCTCTTCAATGTACCTGATTGTACCTTTCGAAGTATCTTATAGAGTCAAAGTGCCCCAACATACCATCCAAGGACCAAAGTATATTGTAGAGTATCCCAAAAAGTCCCCCCAAATGTTCCTTATAGTACCTTAATAATTCCTTATGGTATTGCAAAAATTTCCTCAAGGTACCCTAGAGACTCCCTTATGGTACCCCAAAAAGTCCCTTGTGGTACCCTCAAAGTTCCCTTGTGGTATCTGAAAAAGTCCCCTATGGTAAACTATAAATAACCTCCTCGTACCTCGTCAAGGTACTAGATTGTACCTTTTGATGTACCTTATAGAATCAAAGTACCCCAACATACCATCTAAAGTACATTGTAGAAGTCAAATTACCCCAAAGTATGTTGAACTAAAAGTACCATATTGTACCTTTGAAGTACCTTATGAAACTCAAAGTACCCCAAGGTACTATCCAAGCTACCTTGGGGTATGGCATTAGCCCATCAACTAGTCATCCGAACTAAATTCCCAAATTTTATAGAGAATTTTATTCAAAAAAAAGTTTTTATAGTTTTTAATTCCCAAATTAATTCCCAATGATTTAATTCCTTGGCCAATCCTTGTTTGCAAGCTAGGTCATTGTTGTGCAAGATAAACGATGTCGATTCATCATGCCAAGAGTTAAATACCATGCCAACATGCACATGATTGCAAAGACTAATGAAGCACTTATTGGTATCAATCTGCTTGCTCACAAGATGCAACCCCACCTTTTGGCCTATAGCATCAGAGAAAGTACCCATATCCTCGAGGAGCTTTTCTTGTAATTGGGATGATGGTAACTTCTAATCATTACTATGGTTGTGACCTTGATGAGATGATGATGCACTCTGCTTGATCGCCCTCCTTGGCCTAGGTCAACCACCACACTTCAAATGAGACTGGATACTAAAGGATAGAATTCTCGCTGACCCTCAAAGAGTGGGATGATAAGCATCGGGGAGATGAGAGAGGGGATGATCGGAGCAGAAGGTAACAAGCCTCAAATTCCAGTTGTGGAGTGTGAGCATTGAAGACTTCCAAGAGGCTTCCAAGTCAACTGGAAACTTCAAGGCCTTTTGAACTTTATGATTTACTTGTCTATGAACATCATTTCTATCTTCTGAACTATAAATCCCAATAAAGTGGATATCAGATATAGTGCTATCAAGTTCAACTTATTCTATAAAAGCACCCTTCTTGGAGTAGCGAGAGTTCCTCCTTTCACCCAATGGCTCTGACACCATACCACCTTGAAATTGCTTGTGCTCGTTGGATAGATTGAACATTCTAAGGTCTTTTTTGACAAATCTTTTACAAGACTCTATTGTGAATGATGCTAGCCCCACAAGATCAATATTTCATTTTATATTGTTAGTGCGTGCTTCATTGGATCGGTCCTTGCCATCAAAGGTTCACTAAATCTCGAGCTCTTGAGATATTTCCTTCATGGTTAATTGTATTGCCTCCTCGTCCCTCCTCTTTTGGCTTTCCCTCCCCTCCCACTACACTCGCCTCCACTCCTTTCACCCCCCTTCTCTTGTCATATACCGAATTTGATCATGCCTACTAGTAGCATGTCTCCTGATTGCACCCATAGACAAGAATTAGAATGGTAGACTTAGAGATTGGTCGCATCCCATGAGAATGCTAGCCTAAGGAAGAAAGAGTAATTCTAGATGAGAGAGGGACAAGGTGAAGAATTCACAACTTTGCATACATTGTGGAAGTTTGTATGTTCATGACACAATAGGTGAAACTCAAGTTATGGCTGTACTATCTACTTGAGGATTCACCCAATTTTGCTTTGATGTTAACCTGGACTCAAAGTATCACCAAAGTTGCAAGTTCAATAAGACAAAGCTTTTCATGATGGTCGGAATGCCTGATTCTCTTAATATGAGGTGACAAAATATATATGCCACATCACATTTTCATGCACGATAGCTTTGTACTTGTTGATGTCCTCTGACTTTCTTTCTCCTTTATTTCATAATTTATAGACCAAGGAATCATCTTTTATGGTGCCACTCTGTCTCTAATTGATACCTTTTATAAACAAGTTTGTTATGTAGTGCTTGCAATGCCATTGTATCATTCATGGCTAGAACTTAAGATCAAGATACACCATTTCTATTAGCTGATCATGTACTAGAGTTCTCAAATTTCTTAGGAGGACTATGCATGTTTGAATTAGGAACAAAGTTATGTTATGGAACCAAATTTGAGATCACTTAGTACGTCCAATTGGGCTTACCTCTTTGGTTGTAGTGTTCTTTGGGAGGAATCAACAAGATCTAGATGTCCAATCTTACTAACAAAACTGTGGTCAAGCAAGATATTAGTAGCTTGGAGATCTCTATGTATAGCTTTAGGCCTTGAGTTGTAAAGAAAAAGTGCCACTTCAAATATATTCTAAATCATGCATGCCATGGAAGTTTCTTACTCTATAAACAAGTCACAAGGCTACCATTAGTCATGTACTCAGGCTTCAACCAACAAAAACACTTGTGGGTGATGGATTTGACTAAGAAGTTACATAGTACCACACAAATTTCATCACATATAGAGCTTCAAAATGCCACATAAAAATCAATGAAGCCCTTTTCAATCCATTGCCATTAGCAGTCACACCTATCCAATTGCCCATGAGTTGCCCATTCTTTAGCTATATCTTCATGAAAATGGGTGGACTTTGGTCTTGCTTTGCCTTCACGTCCGGTTTGTGTTCCCTCTACTTTTGTGCTCTGATTGGAAGATGATCATTGGAGAGATAAATGTAATTGACAAGCGGTGTATTTGGCAATGATTGAGAATTTTGGGGATGCAAATTTAAAAAATCAATGGAAGCATTCTTTTTGAGAGGGCATTCTACAAATGCAAGAGGAGGTAAAATTTGGGACTTGATGCATTGATGCATTGGCGCAATGGCATCAAAGGTTTGCAAATAATACATGGTGTTACACATAGTGCATGAGAGTTCCTTCAAGGCTGTTGTTATTCAACCCCCTCCTAGGAGTATGAAGATTCCTTGAGGAACATACGCTTAGCCCACTATTCATCTATCTACAACATTCCTCACCTTCACTTCCATTGGATTTGTGTAAAGTAGTGGCTCCACTAATGATAAAGAAATATTATTATGGTGGTCGATGATGTATCGTATTGTTAGAGTTGGTTGGGCAATCCCTATTAATATCAACTAGGAAAAAGAAATTCACAAATGTATATGTGTGTGCATATACACACATATATAAATATGCATATAGCAAAAGGTTCCTCCTTGCCCCTGCCCCCACCAAAACCCACACTCACATACTATAGAGAGAGATGCATGCATTGTATACGAAGTAATTTTCCCAAGTAGAAAACAATACTAAGGATGAGAGAGAGAGAGAGAGAGAGAGAGAGAGAGAGAGAGAGAGAGAGAGAGAGAGAGAGAGAGATGTATGCTAAGCTATGCTTAGAAAATGGTTTTTCCAACTAAAAGCAATGCTAAGGCTTATCCAAGATCTAATTCAAATATTTCGATTTATAGATAAAACTTAAAATTGTATGCCTTGAAATGAAAGGTAACCTAGGATCCCAACGTTGAGAGACTTGACAGGTCATGCTAAATGTTATAAAAAATATACAAGTGGGCAAATGCATGTAGTGTCCCTCTGGGTCCTCCTACGTGTGACTTTCTTGCTTCATTTAGTATGTTTAAAACTTTGATAACAGTCAATTTTTTGAGCCCTACAAATTGAAAAAATGATTTTTAACTTCCAATTATGGTTTCAAAAGGGATTGAGTTCCATCCCCACTATGAATAGGTGAGAGAGAGATTCAATGTGGACGTGCCATGTGGAAGAATTAGCTCTTGAAAGTGGAAGTGCCAACTGGTTGTTAGAGAAGATGCTACATAATGGGGAATCATCTGAGGGAGGGGATTCTCGACTAGAAAGTGCCTGGAATCTGGCAAGTGGTCGACGACCATGAGCTAGATTGTGAGCATTTTCCAACTCGGAATCTCGGACTCTGGATTATATATATTCCCCTATGTGGAAGGCCAAATGGAGGGAGCGACACATGGCGAAGGGGCTCTAAGCAAGCGACATGTGCCAAAGGGTCGGAATCTTGAGGGCAACTTGTTAGGTTGCCAGATTCTGTCTAGTAATCTCCATCGACTTCAAACCTGTAGGACTTTCGAATGAGCCCAGGAAGTGGGGAATGATCCAAAACTCCAAAGTGGAGTCCGTTTGTGGAGAGCATGGGGAATGCTCCAAAAGTGCAAAGTGTCCGTTTGTGTGGAGAGCAAGTAGACAAAATCTTCTAGGAGTTAAACACAAACTTGTCTCTTCCCTCCATGGCACTATGCCATTGCCTTGTCTTCCTAGTTTCGAGTGCTCTTGCCGTGTCCTCATTGTGCACTTGTCTTTCTTCTTTATGGCACTGCCCTTCCGTCTCGACTCTCCCTCACCTGAGCTCTCGCCATGGCTCCTTGTCTCAACCGCTCCTCCCTCCAAGTTTGTCCTTTGCACTTTGTCCAAAAGCACCTTCGCACCCTCAGATGCTGCATGCATCCGCTTAGTTATTTACTTGCTGCTGCTGCTTTCTGTCACCCCCACTCTCATTAAGATGAATTACCTCGCGCATGACGCTTGTGCCCCTGCAATAGGCATCTTTACTGCCTCCCTCTCGTCCTCCAGCCTCCAGCATCGACCTTACCATAAGGATTGCAAGTGCGCCCTGCACCAGGTGGGTAGCAATGCGGTCCCTCAGTCTCCTTCGTGCGCTTGCAGCTCATTTCCACAAAATAGGCACTCAGATGGGAGTTTGACTTTGTCAATAGCCGCGTTAGCCAATGGGGCCGATCTACAACCATCGGCTTTCTCCAGGATCAACAGCTGCAAGCGCCGGGTGAGCGCTTTCGCGGCTTCTTCTGATTGAGATTCAGCTAATTCAGCGTTACTTCCGCAATCCAATGTTGCCCTCCAGGTGCTTCTGTCATGCAGCTTTCTTCGCTGTCCTCAATTTTGATCCCCCCAAGAGGACAGCCCCGCTTCACAAGCTGCTGAGCTAAATCATATTTCACAATGCCAATTTCAAGTGAAGCGCCCCGGTGCATCCGCTTCAGCAGAGTGCCCCAACAGGTTGAGCGAAATCTATCCCAGTACACAGAAAAGTCTGAGAAGATGGAGCTTTTCAAGTGAAGCTCTCCATATCGGCAGCTCGCCAATTCGAGCACCCGGTTAGAAGGCTAAATTTCGCAAATGAGCATATGCCCACGGTAAAGTTTGCAAGCTCGGAAATCGGCTTCACGTTGAGAAGAGGCCCGATACATTTTTCATTGGTAGGAGTAGACAAAATGCTCACACATGTGAGCAAACTTGTAAAAACGGATTTCATCCATTTGGGTGATTGATTCATGCAATGTATTTACGCACATGATCTCTACTCTTGTCTCTACAATGACAGCATCTACATTGTAGAACCCATGCAATGTACGTGTATAGTGTCAAAAATGGGTTCTATGTGCATATCTATAATGGGTTCTATGTGCATATCTATTCTTCTATTCTGTTCTTTAGGGAGACTAATCGCCATGTGGCAAGGATTTGGAGGCCCGAGAAGAGAAAGGGAGGTTTGCAGGATGCTCGGGGAGAGAGGAGGGAGGTTCTGAGAGGGAAGATGGAGTGCCATGTGGGGAGCTTAAGATTATGGACAAGGGAGATTTCTTTTACATTTGCATAATGTTTGGGTGGTAGTTTGTTTTGTAAGCAAATGTTTCACTTTTTGTGGGATTAGGGATTAGAGAAAAAACTTTAAGATTGTATTCAAGAAGAGAGGAGAGAAGGCGCAAAAATGTAGGACGTTAGAAAGGAAAACTGCATGTCAGCCATTTAATAAAAAACATGTCATAAGGTAAAGATAACTTTGGATATTAAATGTGCACAAATGAAGTTATGTTTCCTACTAGGGATTAATACTAGGTGTATTTCCTTTGCTATGTGGTAGTCAGTGTCTACAAATCACAATGATATAATCTACTTCCCAAGGTACTTAAGGCACATTTAAAAGAGAATATGCCATATCTCTATAGATTTTTTGATGCAAGTCAATACCAAAAAGGGCTAGAACATCCTTCGACCAGAAACTATTTGCAAAAAGCAACTTCAAGTTTTGAATTTGAACAATAGCTAATAATTTGAATTGTGATTGCATCGGTTCCACTTAGATGTTTGGATTTGTGATTTCGAATTTGAGGGTTCAAAAACAAGTAGAGGATTTCAAAAAGTATGAACATGAATTTGGATATGGGAGCACCATAGCAAAGAGTGTAGCACAAATATAAAGAGTGTGCAAGGAAGAATGTCAACCCTACCATCTTAACCTTAAGATCTAGCCATCATAGATGGGTCATGCTACTCACCTCTATCATGAAATGATGACAAGCCAAGCCACACCGGCAAGATATGTGCTCTCCTCCTCCTTTATTTGAGCTTCTAGATTCTGTGTGTGCACCTTCCATCGTGCTCCAAGAAACTTGCATGCAACTTAGAGCTTTCAAAATAAACTTGGTGCCCTTCCTTACTCTCATAGCTCTACAATGTTTCTCTAAGTAGCCCATTGCAACACCTGACCCTTGAACAGTGTGCTAAATGAGAAGGCTAAGGTCGATAGGTTGATCAAATTATGAAATAAGAGTGGCCAATGTTCCACTCAATAAAGGTTGCTATGAGTGGGAGAATGATCTGATCAAGCTTCCTTTCAAAAAATAATTTCACTTTTGTGAACAAGACCTTGCCCTGCCAAGCACAGCAAATTCATTGATGGTAGTCTCCATCCACAGGGATAGTCATGAAGTTGCTAAGGATTAGGGAGCTAGTACGTATAATGGCTTCCCTTACATGGCCTCCTGGATTCTCCTAAAGCACCAACTTAGACATTATGCAACCTTGGTTCATTGTGTCAATCGCCCTCATTAGGGGAGAATTGGGGTTTCAAAAGGGCCTCATGAGGAATGGATTAGGGAATGCTTAGTGGGCTAATGCAAGGAGGCTTGGAGGGTCCCAAAGAGGCCTAACCAACCCAACCTAGGTGGGTTAAGCCCACATTTGAGCCCACCTCTCCCCCCATCAATGAGGGGAGGGGGCCACTTTTTGAAATTTGAATTTCAAATTTTGAATCTCCCTCCCTCCCTCCCTCCCTCTCTCCCTCCCTCCCTCTCTCTCTCTCCCTCCCCCTCCCTCGTCTCTCTCCACCTCCCTCCCTCCTCCTCCCTCTCCCTCTCCCTCCTCCTCTCCCCTCCTCCATCTTACTCCTCCTCCTCCGTTCTCCCTCTCCCCTCCTCCTCCTCCTTTTGGCTCCTCCTCCCTCCTTCCTCTCCCCTCCTTCTCCAGCTGCCCTACTCCCTCTCCTCTTCTCCTCCCTCCTACAAAAGCTCTCCCCTCCTCCTCCCTCCTATGGCATCTCTCCCCTACTCCTCCCTTTTGTAGCAGCTCCTTCCCTCCCTTCTACATGAGTCGCCCTACTCTCCTCCTCCTCTTCCTCTTGCCCTAACCTACTTCTCCTCCTCCCTCTTCCTTGCTACTATCTCCCCCTCACTACTCAATCTTTGCCAACTCTCCCCTACATTTCAGCCTGTATCACTGATACTTCTCTTTGAGTACTCATGGCACCATTTGAGGACATATCCAACAAGTACCATGTAAACTTACAACTGGAGGCAGAATATGCAAGAACACGCCATTTGGGAATTACTGGAACTCTCAAAGTGTGCTCCACAGTCTTTGATTGCAAAGGAAGAAGCATTTTGACCTTTGCGTGGATGGAAACTTGTATCCTTTAGACCCTACCACCCAAAAGAGTCCTCCCTTTCATATAGTGCATGATGTTCGGTTTGTTAGCAATGGGCATGTTGGATTGCTCAGTTATTGCAATCGATTGAACCATTCTAAGACATTGGCTATGTAAGCAAGCGAGGTGAAGAGAGCCCAAGCAGAAGAGCTTGCACATTTGGGAAATATGACTATTGTGGCAATGCATAGTAGTATGCAGGATCTCCAATTGCAAAACAAAGAACTCAGTGATAAAGCATGTACACTAGACTTGGAGCGATAGGAATTGGAAGAATCAATCCAAAAGCTTGTTGAAAGCAAATAAGATTTGGAAAGGTCTATGGACAAGTCCAACGTGCTGTGGAGAAGGAACAAGGGAAGTCGATAGAATGAGCACAAAAGTTGAAGGGAATAACTTTGGGACTCAAGGAGAGGAAAAGACAATTGCAATCTATGGATGCATTGTCAACCAATAGTGGTGCCCGAAAGAGGATAGTATGGGCTGCAAGGTTAGTTCCCCAAAATTTCAATGAAATTTCTTACTCCAAAATATTCATGGTGTTGCATTGTTTCCACTAAGACTTGTTTGTACTCTACTTTAGGAATTTCGTGGAGGATGTGATGGGAACAATGGAAATGGATGATAGTGATCCTTCATATGTTCTAAAAAGTTTAATAAAGCCAAGTGATGTCATTGAAGTGTTGAAGGACCCTAGACAAAAAGGGCTATGTGAACAAGTTGTTAGAGAGGTAATGAAGGACTTCAAGGGCCTCATGCAAGCAAAGGAGGTGCTTGGAGCTTGTGATGTTGCTAGTGTAGGTTGTGAAGCTTACAACTCTATTTTTAAAATTTTCAAGTCTGCTATGGAGGAAAAGTATAAGATATCTACAATGCCATGGACCCCCAGCAACACCTAGATGAAGTTGGTTATGAATCAATTGCCTACGGTCGTTGTGAGGTACACCCCCGAGGCCCTGAACGTTCCAACTGACAATCCTCATCAACGAGAGAAGGAGGCCGGATGGAAGATCCTACTTGACCTAGTAGCGGAGAAATCCCTCTCCTGTGAAAAGTTCCTCCTATCAAGACAAGGGAAGTCAACTGGGGATAGCACACCCACACTTGATGAGGGGGAAACTCTATCCACGGATGTTTGGAAAATGTTCTCCCCGAGCGTAGAAGGTACAAACTCCTCTGCCTCAAACTCAGCCAAGTTTGCTAGAAATGAAAATGAATTCCTGCGAGGTACCTTTGGCATAGGAGTGTGAAGGAGCCCTGCTGAAGGAGGAGTGGAACCAATAACCCCCTTACCTCTTTCAGAGGGAGGGGTGTGTTGTACAAGAACTCAATTTCAGTCTAAATCTGCATGACGTCAGCCACGACTTTGGCATTATTCTCAAGTAAGGCATGGGCCTCTGCCGAAAGGATCTCCCTAGGTGAACACTCCTGCACATGAACACGTGAAGGGGTACAAGCAGTCTCATCTACACATGGAACCAGGATAGGAATGTCTCTTGCTTGACTCGAGATGGGTCTGCAGCCCCATCAATGGTAGCCTGAGGTGGAACTGGCTCCCCAACTCTGACAGGCACCCAATGGGGGATGATCGAAATAGGACGTGATGACTAATTCCTATCTGCACTATAGAAGTACCAAGATGAGAGGCCGATCCTAGCTGTGAAGAACAAAGGTCTAACATCGCGTGAAGTGGTAGGAGCTAGTCGTGAGGAAGGTCCAAGTCGGGTGAAGCTATGAGGCACACTATGGATCTTTTAGGCCTTTTCTAAGTCCTTGGGAAATCTCTAGCAAAGTGCCCAAGGGTCCTGCAAATCCTACACTGATCTTGTCTCTCTGCAATCTCGACTCTCTGTCTGAGCAAAGCGCCATCTGGATGTTGAAGCGTAATGTGGTCATCCGAGATGTTAGGGTCAGAGACAATGACCCTAACAAGCGACACCCCATCGGACCTGACTACCTCTACTACTGAAGAAGGAATCTCAAGGAGAGGGGGGATCTCAGTAACCACTCCAAAGGCGGCTCCAATGGAATGTAGAAGTTGATGGTACACCTAGGGAAGGCCTAGAAATATGATAAGAGTGACATCGCCCGGCTGTCCTCCTCGACAGAATCAAACCCCAATGAAAAAGGGGTCAAAAAAATCCTCTTGGAGCTCAATGCTAATGGGCTAGCCTGAAGCACTGTACATGCAATCTCTGAGGAGTCAAAAATAATCTGGAAGATACCTTGCCCAAGCAGACGAACATCTATGAGGTTCCCTGCAAGGTCTCCAGGTAAAGAGGTGAGCATCCAGTCCTTGGCCTAGGATGAGAGGAGAGGGAGTGGGGTTGAGAGAGGAGAGGGAGTGGGGCTGAGAGGAGAGGGCAGTGGGGAGGGCCATACAACCGTACGACTAAGTAGGAGGGGGAAGAGAGGAGAGGAGTGGGGTTGAGAGAGGAGAGGGAGTGGGGATGAGAGAGGAGAGGGAGCGAGGCTGAGACGAGAGGGTAACAGGGTTGAGAGGAGAGGGCAGGCACAGGAGGGAGATGAGAGGTCTAGTAGAGGGGAGAGGAGAGGGAGGGTCATACGGCTGAGGAGAGGGGGAGGAGCAATAGCTCTTTAAGAAACCGAGAGAGAGTCCTGAGTCTCATGATTTGTTTCATGAGAAATTTGAATAAAGATCAATGCCAGATGATTGAGAAAGCTAGAAAACATGATTCCCTAATACCAAGGTATTTATCATTCATACAAATGGTATTTGCAATGATCCCATTCCACTCATCCTCTCAATCCCATATAATATCTTAGAAAATAGAAATAAGTGAGAACCGCTAGGCTATCACTTGATACTCAAACTCTTATCAAACATAGAGAAAATCAATACCCATTCCAAATAAAAAATATCAATTTTTGGCGTCACATCTTCCCCCCCCGCCAACAGATCCTCTCTAGTGGAGAGAGAGGGTCTGCTGGCCCTCAAGGTGGTCGAGCATAGAATAATTTAAGGCGATACTCATTGTGCATCCGGGTATCACCATGGCGTCAACATCCTCAAGCTAATAGGTTCCATTGGTGAACTTCTTCTTGACTCTATATGGTCCCTCCCATCAGTCGATAAACTTTTTATCTAGCCACTTGTCTAGACAGCTATCAAATCTCATGACCAAATCTCCTTCTGCAATATCTTTCTTCTTGCATAATTTGGTGTCGAAACGGGCCTTACGCCTTTTTTGAGAAGCTTCCAAGTTTTGGGAGTCTTGTAATCATATGCATTCATCCAAGGCTTTTAGTTGTACCAAGCATTGAGCATAGGCATCCTCTTGTCCTTCTATTCTTGCAACTGCAGAGTGCGAAGACTATGTATCTCCAATTCAATGGGCAAAATGGCTTCGATTCCATACACTAGTTGGAATGGTGTAAACCCAATAGCTAGCTTATGTGTGGTCCTGTAAGCCCATAAAAATTTTGCCAAGTGCCTATCCCAATGCCTTTTCTTGGTGTCTACAAGCTTTCCCATTGAATTGCACAATAATCCATTTGTTTTCTCAGCCAAGCCATTACATTGGGTATAGTATGGCATGGACATGCTATGATTTATCTTTAGCTTATGCACCACATCTTCAATTAGTTCATTTCTAAAAGAGGTTCCTCCATCAGTGAGAATTTCCAAAGGACAACCAAAGCATGAACAAATTTGATCAAAGAGAAATTTTGCAACTGTGCTTGCCTTGCTATTGACTGTGGCCTTGGCCTCTGCCCACCAAGTCGCAGAATGTGTGGCCACCAATAAATAATGCTTGCTCTGAGATGAGCAAGGGAGTGGTCCCACAAAGTCCAACCCCCATCTCTCAAATGGTCTATGTGTTGGAATAGGCTTCAAGGGCCCAAGAATCATCTGTCACCTTCTAAACTTTTGGCATACTTTACAACTTCGACACCATTCATATACATCCTTATGAAGGCATGGCCAAAAGTAACCTGCATTAAGAATTCTCCTAGCTGTGCTTGCTGAAGCAAAATGACCAGAGAATTCATGACACATTTCTAGGATTCTCCTAGTCTCCATGAAATGGACCACCTGACGGAGCACCTTATCTTTTCCTAATTCATAAAGATTGTCATCAACAATAGTATAGGAACAAGCCTTCCTTACCAATCTCTGCTTCTGTTGTGGAGCTAACCCTTGAGGAAACATGCCTCCTTCCACATATTGCTGAACATCTTGCAGTTCTGGCCATCCAGTGTCTACCAAAGAAACCACCCCCGGTCTTGTCCTACAATGGCTTGAGTAGCCAACTCATCTGCCTTTGATTTTCTTTTCTATTTATATGAAAAAACTTGCAAAAATCAAATTGACTACATAGTGCCATAGCCTTTTGATTAAGCTCCTTCAAATGAGGACTTCTTATCTTGTAATGCCCTTGCATTTGCCTTATAATAAGTTGACAATCTCCTCTTACTTCCAATTCTTTAACTTGACTTTGAAGACAACCCTCCAATCCAAGAATCAAAGCATTATACTCAGCTGTATTGTTAGTTGTCATACCTGGAAGCTCTTGTCCTCTAGCTCATACTTCTTGACCTTCACAGAATTCATCAAGACCATCCCCATGGCCCCTTATTGGCATGAAGGACTAAAAGCCCCATCAAAATACAAGACAAAAGCTATTGGTGGTGTCTCCCTTTCATCATTAATGTCCTCCTTATATTTCTTTTCTTCTCTTAGATCCTATCGTCCTGTGAGCAAATCTACCATAGTGGACCTGGTGGTATTTTCAATGACAAAAGAGAAAGAGAACTCTTGAAGCTCTGACAACCATTTTGCAAATCTCCCCCCAGGATTAGGCTTGCAAACTAGATATGCTAATATAGATTGAGAGGTAAGGAAGAAAAATGGCCGAGGTTATAAATAGGAGCGAAACTTTCTAACTGAAAACACCAAAGAGAGGGCTTGTTGCTCCATTTCTTCATACCTTGTTTCCACCTTTGTAAGCTTCCGGCTGGCATAATAGATGGGTTGCATTCTACCTGCCTCTTCTTTTTGTAGCAATGCAGCACCAACTGAATGCAAAGATACACTTGGATGTACATAAAAGTCTTGAGACCAATCAGGGGGCTTCAATATTGGGCCCTTACTCATGGCCTCCTTAAGTTGCTGAAAAGACTCTTGTTGCTCCACAACCCATTGGAAAGAAACTCATTTTCTTGTCAACAAGTTCATGGGATGCACTATTTCTGTGAAATGATCACAAAAGCGTTGATAATACTTGCTCTTTCCTAGAATTCTACAAACACCAATGACACTCTCAGGACTTGGCAATGCCATGATTTCTTGAACCTTGTCAGAATCCATTTGTAAGCCTTCTTCAAACACAATATGCCCCAACAAGACTACTTTTGTTTGAGCCAAATGACACTTGCTAGGATGTACACACCCTTTTGCTTCATCAATCCTAAGCTGAGGCCATCTTTAACTTCTCCATGTGATCTATGTGCCGAGAATAAACGCAAAAATCATCTAAAAACACCTTTATGAACTTTCCCAAGTAAGGCTCAAGGACTTGACTCATGAACCTTTGAAATGTAGCTGGTGCATTGGTCAACTTAATAGGCATCACTCTGTAAGCAAAAACTCCCCAAGGTGTGACAAATGATGTTTTCTTTTGATCTTCCTCCTGAATACAAATTTGAAAGCACCCAGAATACCCATCACATATAGAATACATCTCATGCCCTACTACTAGGTCTAGTATTTCATCTTGGAATGGCAAAGGAAAATGATCCCTCTTAGTGCATGCATTCAAAGGATGAAAGTCCACACAAACCTACCACTTATTTCCTTTCTTTGGTGTGACAACTATAGGAGATATCCATTCTGAATCATCAACAGGAAAGTTGAATCCCGCCTCAAGTAGTTGTGTTACCTCTTTCTTTAGTGCCTCAACTTGGATTACCCCCAATCGCCTTAAGCATTGCACAACTGGCGTGCTTTCTAGCTTCAACTCAATCTTGTACTCCACACGAGAGACTGGTCGAACCTGTGAATAGCTTGTTGCAAAGAGATATGGGAAATCATCTAGCATATCCAAGTAGTGGAGCTTCTCACTACTTGATAGAGAATCACCAAGAAGCTCTTCATTGCATTGGTGTCGTTTAGTGTGCTCCACATCCTCCACATGAAGTGTCTCTACAGGATCTTCTTGTACCACCACCTTGTTCCCTCCTGACTCATCCTGATCAGCACCAAGACAAAGACCAAAGGCCACTCCTTCCACCTCATCCTCTGAGCTGGACTCCTCGGAGCTACACCTTTTCTCTTCTTCTTCATCAATTAAGTCAGAGCTCGAACTCTCTGATGTTGAAGACTCCTCCTTAACAACTTCCTTTTTGCAACTTCTGATGTTGTAGCGCACCTTATCATTTCCCTGCAAAATCAATTCTCTAGTATCCCACTTTTGAACAGCCTTCACCTTGCATAGCCAAGGCCTTCCCAAAATCAATGGATAGGCACGTGCATTTGGCTTGGTAGGGATCACCTGAAAAGTAGTCAGCACATAAATTCCACATACATCCACTTCTAGATTCTTCACAACTCCCAAGGTCTTTACTCTAGTGTTGTCAGCCAATTTGATGTGATAAGGAAAGGTAGTACTAGAGTATTTTAAATCAGCATTTATCATGATCTTCTCACTCATGACATTAATCGATGCATCTCCATCAATGTACACATTAGAAATAGCTTGACCATCAATGATCACATCAAGCACAGGTACATCATCACCAACATCTATATCTACCTTTTGAACAATAGGAATGGCACTTTTCTTCTTTTTCTTCTTTGACACTCTTGTGCTTTCTAGCTTTCCTCATTCCTTCCGTAGTTTTGGAGACAAAGCAAGTAATTGACCAAAGGTGATAAGAGCTTCCTTTTCTTTAAGGTCGGACAACAAGTCATAGCTTCCAATGCCTCGTCCTAAATGAAAGTCTGACTGGCTAATTCTCCTTCTAGATGCCTTCTTTTTCTTACTACGGTGTTCCTCTTCGTGATGTTTCTCATCTACTTCTTCCTTGCTTTCTTCTTCTTCTTTTGCTTTACCATGCCCCCATTTAGCCATCATTACCTCTCTTTCCTCATCTCCTGAAGAAGCTTCTAACAAGGATACTTGTTTTTCTTCTTTCTTTCTCAATCTAGGACACTCGGGGCGATAGTGACCTTTTTCATTACATTCATAGCAAGTGACCCCAATCTTATCTTGAGGCGTATCCTCACTCTTTGGTGCTCTAGGTTGTTGTGCATTAACCAAATGCAATTTCAGATCAGCAAACTCTGCCATCAATTAGGAGATATTATGACATAACTCAGAGGACTTTGGTACTTTTAGCAGGAAAAGTAATCGAGACCAGAAGCTAGAGGCTAAGTATGGCGACGTTCAAAGGCCATAGAGAGAAGGAGATCATGAGGGCGAAAGGATGTCATAGGGGTGAAAAGGAATTAGAAGTGGAGGGAAGGAAAAGGGAGACTATGACACAAGGGGAAAGGGAGAGGGGGAAGAGAAGCATGTACATGATAGGAGGAGGAATGTGGAGATGTAGACATCAAGGGAAGAGAACCATACTTTATTTGAAAGAAGGGATGAGAGGGAAATATCAAAATACTAGCTAGGTGGCTTTACAAGAATGAGCGTGTCTCATCAAGGAATAGCCCCTTCCTTTTATAGCCAAAAGAGGGGGTCTCTCCACATTAATGTATCCTCCCACATGCATGGTGTGTGTGGAAAAGTCTCCCATGTGGGCTAGGTGGTTACGCACTCTCAATTGTGTGCGACAACCCTTTGCCTCAATTTTCCACATAAATCAAGCCCCATATCTCAAGTCTATGATACTCCCTTGGTCTCTTTCCAATTTTATAATATGTTCAAACCTCTAGGAGGACAAGTGGAGGGTTGGCACAAGGAATCTTGCCACCTCATCCTACTTTCCCCATTATTTAACTAGCTCTCTTGGTCCTTCTATACCTCCCCCACATGGGCCTATCCCATATGGAGGGAATAACTCAATATAATAGCCATCTGCACCTATTTTATATTGCTTCTCCCATGGACTTTGAGCCATATCTCACTAAATGCAGCCTAGGTGGAGGGGTGGCACATGGAGGAGCCATGCCACCTTGCATTTTATAATATTACTATCATGGATTATGTACAACACACCTTATGGGTCCTCTTACATGGAAGGGTGGCACATGGTCATGCCCTGCCACCTCAACCTTGGGCCCTATGCACACCATATTTTATTATACTATTGCCACATATACAAACACACACACATATTAATGCCTTTTTCCTTAGACAATTTTATCCATAACAGTACCTGAGGAGTGCCCATTACCTCCACCTTAGAAGTTGAAGCTGTTGAAGACACAAAAGAGGATTCATCTTTAGAGAAGCTTCTTTCTTGGTTGCAATGCAAAGTGCCTCCACGTATGTTGTTGGATCTTTACTCATTACTTTCGAGCGAAGACGAGGCTCCAAAGCCATAACAAATTTGCTCATCTTTAAGTGCTCCATCCCTATGAGACTTTGAGAGGCCAATGATGTAGATGCCACATCTCGCAAAGCTGCCCTTTCGTACTTTGTCCGTAAAGTTTCATATCAGATTGCCAATGCAGAGACCATCTCACCCTCTCCTTGATAGAACCGGTCCAACTGCAACATCAAAGCATTTGGCGACTCCACTGCCCCAAATCTTTGCTTCATTGTAGCCACCACATGGTCCCTGTCCTCCTTGGTAGATTCCAGCAAGGCCTCATGCCAACTCAAGGCTACACCTTCAAGAAAATCAAGAAAAATCTCTACCCAATCCTTCATGGACCATCCAGAAAGTTGGCATCCTCGAACAAAATCTCAAGGATAAGACTTCGGGTCTTCCCCTTGGGTCCCTCGAAACACTGGAATCTTCACCATGATGAAACACAAAAAGGAAACACCAAGATCCAAAGAATATCCCAAACAAGATCCCACAGAGCCTTAGAATACCAAGACCAACTTATTATGCATAACCACTTGTTGAAAACCCTCCACAATGTGATCCTCAACAAAATCTTCAAAAATAAATGACCAACCAGCACCATGAAAACATTGTGTATACATGCATTCAAGAATCACCCTTGTTGCAATTGGAAGTGTACATAATAGCTTAAAGATATTGTACTCTTCATCATTTGCATAGCAAAAGAAGTTGAAAGCATTGAGAATCACCACTCAATTGTTATAGTCAAAAACTACCCAAAGACTCAACTCTTCTTCACACTAAGCTACCAGTGCATGAAAAAATCCCCAATCTATCATTGTGCCTGCTCTCAGTGTTGTTGATTCACCAACATATTCAAGAGTGCAAACATAAAGGATATGATCATGATGACCATGCGAATAGCTTGAGCATCACCTTCACAATCTTCTAGTTCTCTTAAACGGGCTACAATCTCTTCTAACGAAGTTCTTCCAGGCATCTTCTTTACCACCTCAGAAAACACATGCCTATACTAGGCATAACATGCAATAAAGTACACCCAAGACCATTTAGGAAGGTGGGATGAATCCAATACCAAATGTACCCAGCATCTCCACCAAAAGATGTGACATGAAGTTGGGGGTAATAAATTTCACGCACCTCTTCACTTCCTACTGCTTTTGAACTGAGTGATAGAGATATTTATCATTGGGAAAGGGACAATAAAAAGAAGCTTTTATACCAAGAGACCACACCATACTATCCTCCCTTCGATGAGAATGAAGATGGTAACATCCCAAGTGATGTTGTACTCAAGCATATGGAAAAGGAAAGGATCAGCGGAGGCCATAATCTCAGCAACCGGTCTGTGCCAACCGGTCTGTGCCAAAGAGAAGATCGATACATTGTTGAAAGAAGATCTTGTGGCTCAACATGACATGAGCTGATATATATCAAGGAGTTTGAAGGGGATGATTGGGTTGGATGGGTAGGTTCCGAGGAAACATTGCACCTCCTTCATAGATACCTTTACAATTAGCTCAAAACACTCTCCAAAATATTATAAGACACAGAGACCCATAACTCTTCGTAGAGACAAGATATAAAACATTCAAACATATATTGAGATGCACTTGAAATGGGCTTCAGTCTGATATAACTTTCATAAGAAACATAGAAGCGGTCGAAAAGATATGGGCAGTTTATTGGATGGGGGTAAAAACTATCTGAAAAAGAAATAATCACACACAGAGAGTCATAGATTTTTGGTTTAACATCTAATACAATAATTGAAAACATAAGATGATGATCCTTAAAAAGTCTTCACGCTGATATAATTTTTGTCCAAATCGGACCACCGAGCAAAAAGTTATGAGCAAAATACTGATGACAGGGGGTCAAACTGTCAAGAAAAACACCTAGTCCTTCTACTGGTGCCAACTTGGGAGAATACTACCTCCATGCTTAGACTTAATTAATGATCCAAGTCCCATAGAGGTCACCTAGGAGGGAAAGAAGAGATCCCTTTATGGCTTGGAAAATAGATAAACCATGTATGCGCAATGAGTGGCCGAATAGACAACACTTCTGAGCACTTTGGAAGAGAAAGCAATGGAAAAAGGGAAGAGACACTCAAGAGAGAGAGCCTGAAGTGACCTTCATTACCAATAGAGTGAGACTCCACTCCAATGCAACTCAAAATACTATAAACACAAGGGAGAATAAGAGGCTTCATACGTACAAGAGGGAGCGGAAGCTCCAAGACTACTCATAGAGAGAGAATGAACTAGTGAGAGATGGTCTCAAGATTCTGCATACGAGAATATCTACAAGAGGGAGAGAAGGCTCATGGAAGAGGCTTGAAGAGACTAGAGCTACAACAACATGAGGCCTAATGGTGGAAGAGATATTGAACAAGGGAGACGAGGGCTCCTTTTATAGAGATTTTGTCACCCTTCTTCACCCATTTACAATTGCTGCCTGTAGATTCTTTTCCCCATCAATCACATAAGCCCGTATGTCACATTGTCACCATCCATGTCCTTTTTGGCTACTCTTGCCATGTGTTCCATCAAAAGATGCTCAAGACTCTTAAAATATTGAGAAAGTGAAGAGTCTCCCCACATGGAGCCCATAGGGACCCTCTCTTTTCCATATGTTGACATCCTTCTGATTCCACATAGGAATTCTAGAAGGATTTCTCTTGATTCCACACTCCTCCACATGCCTTCCACATGCCTGCCATGTGGTCTCTCTTATATTATTGGAACACATGGACATGAACCCACCTCTTTATACGACTCTCTTTCTATTTTCTAAAAACCCCATTATATCCCATACAAAAATAACTCTCACTCCAAACCAAGGTATTTATCATTCATACACATGGTATTTACAATGACCCATTCCACTCATCCTCTCAATCCCATACAATATCTTAGAAAATAGAAATAAGTGAGAGCCGCTAGGCTATCACTTGATACTCAAATTCTTATCAAACATAGAGAAAAACAATACCAATGCCAAATAAAAAATATCAAATTTTGGCGTCACAATACACACATCAAACACGAGTTTTTTAAACATTCTAGATAAAAATAAATGATGTTAACATTAGATTAGACATTGTAGAGTCGAATTTTTCTCATGTTGTAGTCAATTTTCCCTTTCAATTAGAATAAGAAAATGGTATTTGTGCTAATTATGTTGCAATGAAAAGGAAGGTGTGGGTCAAGCCTTACATTTTGATTATACTACATAGAAAAGGGTTAATTATTATGTGCTATGTGCTAATAATGTAAGAATATACCAAGTCATATTAATGTATTAGGGTAAAAATAAGTGGTTCATTAGCACATAGAACCTAATCATGCCATAGTCAATTTTAAAGTTTAACAAATAATAGTATTGATCAAAACTTGACATGGACAGTGGTTGTAATGGATTTGTACCATTCCATGCCTTAAAGGAGTGTTTAAAACAATAGAAATAAGAGATTCATGGAAGCCATGTTTGTAATATATTCTATTTTATGTACTTAGATAAGAGCGTTTTTGACTTTTTTGAGGGGGGATAAAAAATTCCATCTTTTATTATTCAAAAAACAAGTACAAAATGTGGCCATCTACAAGGGGTACAAACCCTATGGCCTACATTGCAAGCAGCAAGGAAAAATGCCCCAATAAAAAAGACAATCAAACATGAAGATACATCTATAAGAGATTGTCATATCAAGGCATTATGTTTGCCAAGCACCATGCCCGAGTCTTGTAGAACATCTTGCACACACTACAAAATCACAGACTCCCTAGAAACCATTGAATCCCACCAAACCAAAGGCAAGTTGGAGAGCTCATTATATTTTAAGGTGTGATGTAAATATTTAGCAAGTGATCTTTTCTCATGTGGATACAAGCATGACATATTAACATACAAAAAAATGAAACAAAAGGCATAGGTGATATCTGGAGCTTGAGCCTATGCATGATAGCTATGAGTGCCAAGGCTGGTCATTGTAGGGTGCAGTCCAAGTGCCATCACATGCATGATGTAGAAGGTGAGTGCCTCGAGGTATCCTCAATGATAGTGGGGTCTTGCATTGAGTTTGGGAGGTTGCGTGAGGGAGGAGGCGCATTCAAGAAGGGGCATGTAGAGGTTTTTGAGGAAAAGGAAGATGTTGATGATTTTGCTAGAAAGAATCTAGGAGGATTCTCTGATCTGGATGATGAAGTTTCCAAGAAAGCGCTTCATGCCAAAGCTAGGAGGCATGCTCAGAAGGTGGTGTGAAAGCCATGGTTTGAGTCAATTAAGAAACACAAAACAATCTATTGTCTGTAGCTTGAGGATGTCAAGCTTGAGCTGGTTCAGTTGGCTAAAGGAGGTTTGCATTTCTTCTTCATTGGTCATGTTGCTTCGTTCATTAAGCTTGAGGAGTTTCTCTCGTATGAGTGTGATATCATGGCTGTGAGTTACTTTACAAGGTACTCGCAAAAATGATTCTTTCTTTTCCAATGCATCACTAAGGTGCTACAAGATGAGGTGGTGGGATGGTCCTTTGATTTTCTGTTCTCGGGTGCTATGGTGCTGGTCATTCCCTGGAGTCCGACATTTAGTATTGATGAATTCCTCCACACTAAGTGTCAAGTTTGGATCAACTTTCTTGGGTTTCCACCCTTGTTTTTTAATGTAGTTGAAAGGCTGGCTTCAATATTGGGAGGGATTTTGCTCATCCTCCCTTAATGGGAATGTCCTTCCTCTACGTCAAACCAAAAGTAGTCGATGTTTCTTGAATAGCTCTTTACCGAGTGGTTTGGTAAAGATGTCTGCAACATTTTCTTTGCTATCACAATGTTGTAGTATGATGTCACCAAGTAACACTCTTTCTCTGATGAAGTGCTCTCTGAGATTAATGTGCTTTGTCCTAGAGTGATATACTAGATTCTTGGCCAATGCTTGAGCCGATTGATTATCACAGTATATTTTTGTTGGCTTTGACTCATCAAAGTAATCTATTTCTGACAATAGTCTTCTGAGCCATATAGCCTCACATGGAGTTGTAGTGATTGCTCTATATTATGCTTCAGTCAAAGAAAAAGAAACAATTGGTTGTTTGTTTGACAACCATGATATAACACCTAAAATGCATATCAGTTGGTGGTTTCCACCTGAATTGCTTTGCCTTTCTAAGCATATGTCAATTTGGCTGGTGGTCTGCTTTCCCTAGTAGACCATGTGAGCTGCTTTGGCTCTGCTTAAGGTGTATCTAGCAATTCTTACTCTTCTTCATCAACCTTTTCTATAGATGACTCTAAAGTTGATGCTTCTATCTCTTGGTGTAGGTGAGGTTTTCCATTCTGATCCTCATCAAAGATTACATCTCTAGAGATAATGACTTTGCGGTTGATGGGATCATACAACTTGTATGCTTTGCTTTCACTGTAGCCAACCATGATGCATTTATGTTACTTTGCATCCAATTTCGTGGATGATCATCATGTATGTGGGCATATGTTGTGCAACCAAATATGCGGAGATGCCCAATGTGTGGCTTGTGTCTAGTGAATGCTTCAAAAGGAGTCATACCCTGTATCAGTTCGGTAGGAAGCCGATTAAGCAAATAGTTTGCAGTGGCTATTACTTCTGCCCAATACTAATTCAGAAGATGCTTCTCACTAAGCATTGCTCTAGCACTGTCTGCTAAAGTCCCATTCTTCCTTTCAGCTCTTGCATTCTGCTGAGGAGTATCTGCACATGTGAATTGTCTTTGTATAAAGTCAAGTAGTGAAGTAAACCATTGATGATGCGGGTCTGGGCATAACCCCATACATTTGTATGTATCAAATCGAGAATACCTCGTGCACGAGAGATACTTCTGACAAAGTTGGCTCGCTTTTGTTTGCCGATGTAGCATGCTTCGCAAACTTTTTCAAAAAACTGTAGCTTCGGAATCCCAATTGCCATATTCTAATTCCTGAGATCTAACAAGTACTTGAAATTGACATGACCATATCTCTTGTTCCATTTTGTAGATAGTGGCATCTGTTGCGATTGAGCTGACATGGCATGCTTATCTGGTACTGTAGCTAGCATTCTGTATAAGCGTCCTTCCTTGACACCTTTTGCTACTAGCTGACATCTTTTGGATTTATCTCTGATAGTTCATTCATCACCATTGAAGATGACTCGATAATTGTGTTCCGTCATTTGACCTACTGACAAGAGGTTCTTGCTGAGCTTCAGAACATAGAGCACATCTTTCACCAATCCTTTCATACCAGTGAAATTGTTCATAGGAATAGCGCTTGTCCCTTGAATCAGATACGTTGTATTTTCCGCATTGTAGATGACATTTTTCTGACCTTCTAATGGCTTCATTTCTGTGAACCATTCCTAATGATTTGTCATGTGAGATGATGCACCGCTGTAGATATACCAAGGATCCTATTCCACTTTGTCAACTTGATAGGCTGAAATCCTCTTTGGGATTGCAATGAGTGTCTAGGTAGAATGTATCAGTTTGCTACATTTCCTCGCTTGCAAGAAACATATTCCCATGTTCATTTGCAAAATGACTATGACTAGAATGTCCACCACGATGATTTCCTCTGCTGTGGAAATTCCCTCGTGGATTGACCACCTTGATCGTACTGCTTCTTGCGGCAATCTCTTTCATAGTGTCCAAACTTGTGATAGTAGTTGCACTGAATGTTTGACACATTGGTGGATCCATTCCCTCGTCCTTGAGATCTTCCTCGATTGGAATAATTTCCTCTTTGCTGATTTTAATGTTGCTGAGGATGATGCTGATGCTAATGTTAATGATGTTGTTGCTGATGACGACCACTTTTCTAATATGATCTACCTCTACCTCTGCCTCTGCTTCTGTCTGAAGCTGTGAATGCCTAATCATTAGAATGACCTTTTTGAGCTTGAATAGCTTGAGTTTTGAGTTCTTCACCAAGTAGAACTGACTGAAGTTCTTTTAGTGTCGGAATTTGCCGTTGAATGGCAATACTCTGGACTATATTCTCGTATCCCTCTCCTAGTCCATTCAAGATAACTTGAACCATTTCTGCAGGGTTCATAGTCTCTCCTGCTACTATGAGTTGATTGTTATAGTCTTTTATCCAAAGTACATAAGCACGACCGGTTTCGCTGTTGTTGCGAAAACTTTGGTTGATCTGGTTTCTCAGTGTGAGAATCCTAGATGTGTTCTTGGACTCGTAGAGATCTACGAACATATCTTAAGCTTCTTTCGATGTCTTGACTGTGTTGAGCTATCCTAGCATGACATCTTGCACATTCTGCTTGATCAAATGATAGGCATACTTGTCTTTCTTATCCCATTTTTCCTGAGCTCGGGCAATGGCAGAATCTACTACTAGTGTGAAAACTATTTGTGTAGCTGTAGATCCCATTGTTGGTACTATGACAACAGGTGCAGTAGAGCTACTGGTGGATCGTCCAATGGTCTAGGTGTTAGATCCATCGACATACTCCCATTTGTCCTAAAGTACAAGAATGGTCTCCATTCAATATTTCCATGTACTGTAATTGGAGTTGTCTAACTTAGCAGATGCCTCCAAATTGAGGTTGCTAGTTGTAGATATGATGCAAGAAATGTACTCAAAAGTGTCGTGAAAATCTATGTATGAATCAACTACAAATACACTGACTATGCCAAGTGAACTCTCTGAACCATTGATGAAGATAGAACTGCAATATATAAAATATGATCTGTATTACAAGGCTTGTGGCAAATGATGCCAAGAATAGCCAAGAGGCTTTACAAGGCTGATGATGTGCACAATGCCATGAGATAGCCGAATAGGCTTTATAATGGTGGCATGTGTGTGTGAAATCAAGTGCTATCTGCCCACTGAAACAATCTGTAATGCCTCTATACTCTCTGAAGTCTACTCACTGAACTGATGAACGTAAGGTTTCAGGTAATGTAATGATGTGAAACCGTATGTGAGCATATGGACTGACTCCGTAGGTACTAGTCAGAATTTCGGGCATGGCTTAGATTGGCAACTTGCGAAAATTCAAAGCGTCCCCTCTATGGCGATCTAGTCTACTCTAATCTAGATCTATACCAACCGTCAATCGAAGAAAGAACAACAAATAATTCCTTTTCTTTTGTTCTTTTTAAGTGTTGGGTCAGATGCATCGATGCAGAGGCGAATGTGCATGAAGGAAGTGGTTTTATAGGCAAGGCTCAAATGTGAGTGTAACTTGCACCAAAGTGTGCACATGATGTGATGAGTGCATAGAGCACAAAAAATCGAGCAACTTTTTTTTTGGGAGCGCCCTCAAATTCTTCCTAGATCAAGAGATACGACTTGATCTAGATGGAGGGGCAAAAGGAGTGCAAATGGTGCTCAATGATGATGTGTCACTGTGGTCACATGCAGTGATGATGTGGTGCTATGCCTAGCAAGAGGTGTGCCAATGGAGCCCTGTGCTGAGGTGGCAGGAGTGGTCACATGAAGTGACTATGGAGCACTATGTGTGCCTGTAGAGGTCTAGTGTGCCACGTGGCACAAATGATGTGGCAATTAATGATGTCAGCAAAGGTGACGTGGTAATGATGATGTGGCATTAATGATGTGGAATTGGTGACATGGCATTGGTGATGTGGCATTGATGATGTGGCATTGCTGACATGGCACAAGTGATGTGGCAAATGATGTTACAGATGATGTGGCTTGCCGATGTGGCAAAGTGACGTGGTAGATTACATGGCTTCCTGACGGGGCAAAGTGATGTGGATGGATAAGATGATGTGGTAGCCTCATGAGGCTACTAACGTGTCAGCTGGGTGATGTGGCCACGTGTTCAGATAAGGTGACGTGGCATCTGATGAGCCACTGATGATGTGGCACCATCGATAGGGTGCCACGTGGTTGGATTTTTCCGTCGATTGGCAGAAGGCATGCATTTGAATTTATCGTATGTAGCTATTGGAAAGAGCTGAGTCGCAAGTGGAGTAGCAATTGTTTGTTGCAGAGCCGACTTGGAGGTGGACTTGGGAGCCTAGAGACGGGGGAGTTACGTTGCTAGACGCTTAACGTGGTTCGCTGCTATAAGGGCCTTAGATGCAAGAGCCAGTGGGAATCATTGTCGATTGGAGGGCCTTAGAGCTGCTGTTGTAGGGCTAGAGTGTGGCAGAGGAGTGAGGCAGCCGTTGGCACTGCTCATTTGGAGAGGCAAGGCGGGCTTAGTCGTTGGAGCTCCTTCTTGCTTTGGAGCTGGCCTTATGAGGCTTGGGAGGCAAAGGCTCGTTGAAGCGCTGCTATTGGATCATTTGGAGGTGACTCGCTCATCGTGGAGTTGCTACACGGCTATTGGAGATTGTTTGTAGCATGGGAGCTCATTGCTGGAGCAATGAGAGCTCGTAGCATTTGATGGTCGTTGGGCTAGAGTAGTCGGCTGAGAGGTGGCTCGTGTTGTTGGCAAGTCATTGGAGGTCCTTATGGTGGTGTAGCAGCCCTTCGTTTGGAGCTTTCTCGAGAGCCGTCGGTTGGAGGAGCTACTATGAAGGCTTTAATTGTCGTAGGAGTCACAGAGGCTGCTTATTAACTTGTTGCAGAGAGACAGCTATGGAGCTTGGTGCTACGTTTGGAGAGGTCGCATGAGCGGCCCGTTGGCTATGGCTCGTTGATTGAAGGAGGACCTCTTGTACACTTTGCACTTAGTTGTGCAAAAAAGTCGAGTTGGATAACAACAATGTGCGAGTGAAAGAGATGCCTTTGAAAGTCTTCTCAGAGGTGGAAGAAGAATGCACCTCTCTTCTTCCTCAATAGATTTCTTCCACATGCACTGATTGAAATCTCTCAAAGAATGCTCTCAAACCTGAATGAACATTCAATAGAAATCACTCATGAATCTCTTATGAAATGGATGGATGGAAATTTTCTCTCTCAAGTGACGGAAATTTTCTCTCAATGCAATGAATGGAAACTTTTCTCTATGGAAGTGAACTCTCACAAGAACACTCAAGAAGCTCTCAATCTCTCAATCTGTCTCACGCTCTCAAGAATCGCAATGCCTCAACGGAAGGCAAGGGAGCTCTGATACCATGACAAAATATGAAGAGGGGAAAGGAGAAGAGTGGAGATGAGGAGAGAGGGCACAGCTAGAGAGCACACCACAAATGACTACTGTACACTAGATTTAGTTGAAAAAATAAAATATATACAAACCCATCTAGGGTTAGGGTTAGGGGATCTAACCCTTTCCTTTATAGCACTCTATTCGGTTAGTGCTATGCACATATGATCACATGATGGTGCTATGCACATGTGATCACATGATGTTGAGCGTGAACTCTCAACAGAAGGTATGCCATTACCTGGTGTACCTTTGACTCAACCTCTTAGATTTAGTCTTCAGTGCCAGTCCCTTGCTTGCAGTCTTTGACATTTGTTTCAACCTTTATTATTTAGTCTTAACCCAAACCTCCTTCCATAGTAAAATGAAGTAGAGAAGCTGAACCTCGTTGAGCTTGTCCATGTACTCATGGACCTCATTCAGTGTGCTTTCTTTTAATGACCCTTCGGTCGTGAAATCACCCTTTGCCCTTGTCTCATTGTCGACCATTTTTGGAATTGCATAGTCGAAGCAACTCATCATCCATCATAGTGCTTTTCTCCTTCATGTTGACTGTCGGGCCTTCATGATTTGCTTAGGTTCATGATATCCTTTGGCCTATCTTTGACCCTTGTTCATCTTGCTCATCGGTTCAGTGTTGGTGTCACCCTTGGCTTAGCTTTGGTTGGCCTTTCTACAAATGTAATATGATGTGTCAAGGTTTAAATATACATAAGCATTAACAAATAAGAACTGAAGTCTTGATAAATTCTAGTTTTTTTTGTAGTGCAATATGACATGGCAAGGTCAAAGCATTTTAGCATACATAAGCAACCATAGTACAATGGATAATATAGATAAGCATTAACAAATAAGAAAATATAGTACAATGGCTAATAAAATTCACTTTTAAATCACATCAACAACAACCCTAGATATCAACATGGAGAAATTTAAGAATGAAGACTGAGTCATTGTAAAGCTAACATGAAGCCATTGTCATAAATCAAGATAGAGATTTATATCATGGGATGGTATTTGACATAATTGCACCTCTATGCATGGCTATAGTGTCAGTTCCTAATTACTTGCACTAAAGTTTCCTTCAATGCTTAGTGTGTTGTATGCATGCATATAATAAAAGTATAATGGCCCAAGGCTGCAACAATTAGAAATATAACCATATGGAACAACAGAGTATTTACCTTCAATTTCTTGCAGAAATTTTATATGGATATCCTCATCCCTTGAGTAAGATAAGCTTAGGATATCCTAGGGACCTCTTCATTTGCTCTCATGTACTGAAAAATGACTGTTTTGTCTCATAAAGATGTATTTTCATCAATATACAATGCTCTATGCAATGTGCTTGCCTATACACCATATGCATGTTTCTTTTTCCTGGTCGATATCAATAGGGATTGCCCAACCAACTTTAACAATAGGATGCATCATAGACCACCAAAATAATATATTTTTAGCATTAATGGAGCCACTACTTTACATAAATCCAATGGAAGCGAAGGTGAGGAACGTTGTATATAGATGAGTAGTGGCTAATCTTATGTTCCTCAAGGAGGAATCTTCATACTCCTAGAAGGGGGTTGAAGAACAAAAGCCTTGGAGGCACTCTCATGCACTATGTGCAACACCGTGTACTCTTTGCAAACCTTTGATGCCATTGCATCAATGCATCAGTCCCAATTTTCACCTCCTCTTGCATTTGTAGAATGCCCTCTCAAAAAGAACGCTTCCATTAATTTTTTGAATTTTCATCCCTAGAATCCTCAATCATTGCCAAATACAATGCTTGACTAATTACATTTCTCGCTGCAATGGTCATCTTCCAATCAGAGCACAAAAGAAGAGGGAACACCAACTACATGTGAAGGTAAAGCAAGACAAAGGCCACCCATTTTCATGGAGATATAGCTAAAGATTGGGCAATTGGATAGGTGTGACTGCTAATGGCAATGGGTTGAAATGGGCTTCATTGATTTTTGTGTGGCATTTTCAAGCTCTATATGTGATGAAATTTGTATGATACTGTGTAACTTCTAAGTCAAATCCATCACCCGCAAGTGTTTTTGTTGATTGAAGCTTGAGTACATGGCTAATGGTAGCCTTGTGATTTGTTCATAGAGTAATAAACTTCCATGGCATGCATGATTTAGAATATATTTGAAGTGGCACTTTTTCTTTACAACTCGAGGCCTAAAGCTATACATAGAGATCTCAAACCTACTAGTGTCTTGCTTGACCACAATTTCGTTAATAAGATTGGATATCTAGATCTTGTTCATTCCTCCCAAAGAACACCACAACCAAAGAGGTAAGCCCGATTGGATGTACTAAGTGATGTCAAATCTGATTCCATAACAGAACTCCATTCCTAATTCAAACATGCACAACCGTCCTAAGATGTAAATGGTGTATCTTGATCTTATATTCTAGCCCGTGAACGATACAGTGGCATTGCAAGCACTACATAACAGACTTTTTTGTAGAAGGTATCAATTGAAGGCAGAGTGGCACCATAAAAGATGATTCCTTGGTCTATAAATTATGGAAAAAAGGAGAAAGAAAGTCAGTGGACATCAACAAGTACAAAGCTATGGTGCATGGAAATGTGATGCGGCATATATATTTTGTCACCTCATACTAAGAGAAATCTGGCATTCCAACCATCGTGAAAATATTTGTATTGTTGAACTTGCAACTTTTGCGATACTTTGAGACCAAGTTAACATCAAAGCAAACTTGGGTGAAATCCTCAAGTAGATAGTACAGCCATAACTTGAGTTTCACCTGTTGTGTCATGAACAGGCAAATTTCCATAATCTATGCAAAGTTGTGAACTCTTCACCTTGTTCCTCTCTCATCTAGAATTCCTCTTTCTTCCTTAGGCTAGCGTTCTCATGGGATGTGACCAATCTCTAAGTCACCAGAATGATTTTTACCATTCTAATCCTTGTCTATGGGTGCAATTAGGAGACATGCCGCCAAATAAGGCCTTGAAGCACAACATAGCTAGGTAGTGCAACAATATGCTTCTCATCATGCATAGTTCGGGAGCATCAGCTTTTATTTCTTTCATTGACGAGGAGCAGCCCATAAAACAAAATATAGCGTCAGCTCTACAATTAATTGAACTAAGCGATCTATGAGTAGCGAAGCTTTAATTTTGTGTGGAAGAGGAAGAAAATGTGGAGAAAGTTGCCAAGTATTAGATATTGAATACACAACTTTTAGATCAACATCTATAACTCTGACACGTGGCTTTATGAGAACTCAACAAAGCAAAACTTGTCGCCTATCATAATAATAATAAAGATATCTAAGTTCAAAATACATTATCGTATGTGTGTGTGTGTGTGTGTGCGTGCGCGCAAGCATGTGTATGTATGATAATGTATCTAAGTTCAAGATACATTATCATATGCTCATCATATGTGTGTGTGTGTGCATGAGTGCGCACGTTGTGTGTCACACACACATTCATTTCACTATGTTATATGTAAGATCTCTCTCTCTCTCTCTCATATACATACACACATACACATGCACATGTGTGTGTGTGTGTGTGTGTGTATATATATATATATATTGTGTGTGTGTGAGGTCACATGGGAGAAGCTAAAACCTTGGAGAGCTTGGTAAACGCATAAAGGGCAGACCCTCTCCCCAACTGTGGGGAAGCCTTTGAGAGCTTGGGAAACCTTGGAGAAGCCTATGAGAGCTTGGGACCAGGTCCCAACGTTGGGGAAGCCAACAATCTTGGGAGTAGGCGAGTCCGGATGAGTCTTCGAGGACTTTTGAGAACGTTTGTGGTGTGCTCTCTTGTGTCGCCACTCCACCTCAACCGTCGATGCTCCTCTCTCGCCCTCGTTCTCTTCTCCTCCCCGCAACCTTGTCCTCCTCGTCCTTCGAACATAGGCGGCCGTCTCCCTCCCACCTCTCGCAAGCCTTGTCCTCTTCTGTAGTTTGTCCAATCCCTCACCCTCCTCGCTTTTGCGAGAGAGACATTGTGTATCTATCTATTTTGTGTGTCTTGTCTCTTGGAGATGATCAATTCGCAAACCAGCAACGCACTTTCGCACCCTTATCACTCACTCACTCGACTACGCCTGCGCTGCTGCTGCTTCTACTGCTCCTGCCTCAGCTGCGGTTGCTTGCTAGCTAGCTAGCTAGCTCACTCGCTTGTTGCTGCTTTGCCTACATGAACATCATGAATTACCTTGCGCTGCAAGATGCTTGTGTCCTTGCAATAGGCATCTCCGTGGCCTCCCTCTCTTCCTCCAGCCGTGACTCTCGATCTCACCATAAGGATTGCAAGTGCGTCCTCCACCACGTGGGCAGCAATCTTCTCGCCGCTTCTCCTTTGTGCGCTTTCAGCTCATCGAGACTCTCCTTTCCGCGAATTAGGTACTCAGATGAGAACTACTTTGTCGATGGCTGTCTTAGCCAATCCGCACGGGAGACAGCCCAGCTTCACTTAGCACCATCCGGCGCCATGCTCCTGCAAAAAAATTGATAATTGCCAACAGGCTGAGCTAAATCATATCTAATTTTCGAGTGAAGCCCTGCCCCTTCATAGGCCTCTCCCGATAGTGTGTTGCAATTCAGAATTCAAACATTTTGCAAAGACGAAAATCCCCCGCGCATTTAGAGGAATCAACAGTTCTCATCCGACATGAATAATCGGCCGAGAAGACAGTCATGCGAGCACGACTCTTCTTGCTGCTCTTGTGCTGACATGGACTCATTCCTAGCTTCAGCCTGTTTAGAGACTAGAGCCACCAATGGTGCAACGAGTGGACATGGCCAGGCAATTTTGCTTGTCCATGATTTGTGGGGGGTGTGCACGTTGCTTATCGGAGAAATATCCATTTCCCTTCAACAAGTTCAATAAATTCAAAAGGCCCGCCCAGGAAGGTGAGAGAGAAGAGAAGAAGAAGAAGAGGAGAAATGGGGACAAAAATAGCAATCATAAAAAATCCACTTCATGTTCATTTCTGAAGGGAAGTAGCCTTTACTAAAGCCTTCCCTCCTCAGGGCATGACCATGCAACATCCATGGTATATTGACAAAATGTTACTCACCATGCGACCGAGACACATTTTGTGTTTTAACTGTACTTATGGACATTTCCATGTTTGAGTATTTTTCCTTGAAAACCAATGGACATTTCCATGTTTGAGTATTTTTCCTTGAAAACGATAGTATTTGTGTGATTTTTTATTTTTCATTTGTGTCAACAATTTCTTGTAAAAAGGCCTACATTTCCATTGTCCAAATTTCCTTTTATTAAATTCCTTCTAAAAGTACATGGATAAATTGTCCAATTTTTTTTGTATTAAATTCTTTAGGAAAAGTACATGGATAGATTGCCATGTATTGATACACTATAACTAACATTCATGTTGGCATGTATGCATTGTTCTTGTTTTCTTTGTTGAATCAAGATTTCATATTTTTATATCTAACATTCATGTTGCATGGTATATTTCTATTTTAAATGAGAATATTTGAACTAAGATTGTATATATAACCAAAAAGATAAAATAATTGTCCTCTAGTAAACATATGTAATCTCAATACATTTTATTTGATGTACGATGTACAGAAGAGATCGCTTTTGAAGAACACATTACTTCAATTCTCTTCTATAAAGTTTTACCAAATTGCTTTTTTAATCCTTGAAACAATTTCTCTTCTAAATGCTATCATATGATAATTAAGCATGTATGATAAACATGTAAAATTACATTTGTTTTGAGAAATTTTCTCACTAAGACCATATTAGGAAAAGTGGGAATATCCCAAGTTTCACTTTTTTTAGGACTCACAATTTCAGTCAAAAAAATGATAAATTTTAAAACGTATTTTCTTAAAAGATATGGTGTCGATCTCAGAAATTTATGAAAAAATACCATGTTCATGAGTACATATTGAAGCTAGTAAGGCTAATACATACTTCATATTGCCAACAATCTATGGAAATTTTGGCTTGAAATCTGCCCATATTTTCTACTTCATTAGACTACAATTCAATCATGCTCGATCATTGCGTTTAATTTTCTCTCTTCATATGTGCTCATATACAAATTTATGAAAGTAGATAGATTTTTTTTATATTGATCATGATCTCATTTCACATGCATATGCAATCATTCTTTCCTTTATTTTTTAAATCATATCATTTGTGAAATAATGCAAAGGGCTATCTTGAAACAAATTTTCCTCATGCTATATGGCATCAACTTTTAGCAACCCATTAAAAAAATACAAAGAGGTACAAATACTCCTCAAGCTAGGGCATCAATCTTAGCCCTTTCTGACAAAATATTGCATTCATGAGTACATATTGAAGTCAATATGACCAATGGGTACTTCATTGTGCCAAAATTCAATGAACAAGTTGGCTCTAAATTCTTGATCAAGGTCAATTTTTTATTTGATTATACTAGAATTCACTTGTATTGGTTTGTTTTGAAGACATTATATTGAAGATATTACTTGGATGCTTTCAATTTTGCATTAACAACTTCTCTTTCCAAGAGTTGGTTTTGCATATTCCCTTCAATGTTGCTATAAGTCTGAAAAGTATGTTTGAAATCATTTATTATTTCCCAAATTTTTAATTTGATTATACTAGAATCACTTGTATATGCTTCTTTTGTATTGAATTATTGCATGTGCTCATATACAAAATTATGAAAATTGATAAATTTCTCTTGAGCTCCTTTGTCCACCCTATAGCAGTAGTGTCATGTTTTCCTTTATCTATAATTGAAAAAGGTCATCTAGAAATATCTAGAACAACAAGTCATCAAGAATATGATGGGATATAAAGAAAAAAACAAAACAAATAAACAACAAGTATGGAAATGCCATGCATATTCCTAGAAATAACACTCAATGAACCCTACTTTGAAGAATCATGATACAAAAGGGCATGAATATATAATGCTGCAAGGCATGAGCACCAAAATTGGCTCATGGGGACATGAATGTATAAATCCACAATAAGATATCTCGAGAAGGGTATACAACCTCATACTATATAAAACAAAAAATGGAGACCTACACTGGTCTCCTCAATCTGTATCACTAATAGAGACTAAACTATCTCATTCTCATTCGCACTCCATATCTCTTATTGGGATTGTTAGATATCAATGCTCCACTCTCATGTAACTACGCGGGAACTAACTAACTCTACTTGTAAGGACCCCATATGAGGAGAAGGCATTTGAGTAACGCAGTTATCCAGTAGGTCCTAGTTTGGGGGACACTAGATGGGGGCCATGTATGGCCTGATGGCTAGACAGAGTTGGCACACTGCCAACTAGGCTACATGCAAGCGTGGGAAGGCATCCCATGACTGACTGCATAGAGGGTAGATGGAGCATTTCCCGAGGTAGCCCACTCTCGAGTTGCGGGGCTCGTTTGGAGTCCCAGATGATCCCAGATGGCTGTGGGTCGAACGCATACCGTAGGTGAGTTGTTCTATTTTGCGCACCGGTTCTATCGTGTGGTCGGTGGCCTATTTCAAGACCGACCCCCAATCGACCGTTTTCGGCAGACTAGGTCGGTCACCCAATTGAGCCCAACCGACTACGACTGGTGGCTATATAAGAGCAAGCCCGTGAAGCCCATTTCATCACTAGCTACAGCAACCCTGATTCCTTAGCATCCAACGTCTGTCCTCTACTGTTTCCAGCTCGCCATCAAAGCTTCTTTCACAGGAGCGCATGGTTGGAAGGCAGCGCCATCTATTGTATCAGTTATACAGTAATCAAATTTTTGATTCTCCATACTATCTATTTTCTCTCTTGCGTATGAGATCCTGTTATCTGTTGAGCACAGACGTTGTATTGTTTTCTTACATGGTTTCAGAGCCTGGACTCTAGCAAGAAGATTTGGTAGTGTGTTTCTGTTTGTGAGCAGATTGTGAGAGATGGCCCAGCCCGCAAGACTGTGAATCCCACCGTTCGGCAAAAGCGGAAAGTTGGACCGCTCTAACTATCCACTCTGGAAGTTCAAGATGAAGACCATCCTAAGTGCATATGAGCTTTGGGACACTGCTACTGGGGTGGACGTGAGGCCGGTTGCGAGAGCGGATCTAGCCAATGCAGGACAACAGATAGTACCAACTGTGGATGAGATTCTTACGTGGACAAGAAGAAATGCAGATGCGCTATGTTCTATTGTCTACAGTGTAAGTGATTCCATCATGGCATTAATTCAACATGTCACCACAATGGAGGAGGCATGGACGGTCTTGAAAAATCAGTATGAGACCACGAATCTAACGCGGATTCAGAATCTGGAGACTCAACTCGCGAACGAGAAATTGTCTGAGTCTAAAGCGGCAGAGAAGTTCATCACTAGGGTGAAGAATCTGCGTGATCAGATGACTGCGATTGGCATCACCATCACCAGCAAGAATCTAGCACGAAGGTATATACGGATTCTCCCACCAAAGTACAATGGTCTTGTTACGGTGCTGAATATTCAGAACAGAAATCCGCCCCTCAACTTTGAGGATTTCAGTGTGATGCTTCTGGAGGAGGAGATGCGTCAAAAGACGAGGACTAGAGAAGATTCGGCTTTCTACGCTAGATCAAAGAAAGGTACGGGTAAGGACTCTGGTAACCCATCTTCTTCTTATGATAAAAAGAGAAAGAAGAAGATCAAGTGCTTCTATTGCAACAAGGTAGGGCACAAGCAAAATGAGTGCCGAAAGAAGATTGCAGATGAGAAGAACGGAGTAAAGAAAGAGTCCAGCAACAGTGTGCAAGTAGCACCAGTAGAGCTGTTCGTAGCAATTGAGGAGATTGGAGTTCATGTACCTACGGATGAACCTTGGATCACTGACAGTGGTGCATCGCACCACATAACCAGTTGGAAGGATTGGTATACCTCTCTACAGTCGGTAGGGAATGACATACTGGTAGCAGTCAGCAATGATGCAAAATGTCCAGCAAAAGGAAAAGGTATGATTGCTCTCAAGTCAGATGGAGTTCTAAAACAGTTGTCCGATGTTCTTTTTGTGCCAGATATCAAGAGGAACTTGTTGTCCATTTCTGCGATCACGGATCGGGACCTCAAAGTTCAATTCAATAAGAATGGTGCGCAAATCCTGGATCTTCAAGGAAAGGTCATTGGTAAAGGTACACGGCGCAACAACATCTATGAACTCTTAGCTTTCAGTGCTCGAGCCGATGTGAAGAACACTAAGCTGTGGCATGAGAGGTTTGGTCATCTAAACCTTAGTTCTTTGAAGGAGATGCATAAAAGTGGAATGATTGCAGACCTACCAGAAATTTCAGATCTGCCCGACGTATGTGAAATTGCATGATGGGAAAGCAGCATCGGCAGCCCTTTCCTAAAGAGGCCACTAGGGCAAAGGCTCCTCTAGAGCTCGTTCACACGGACCTCTGCGGAAAGATGGAGACGGAAGCTTTGGGTGGTTCCTACTACTTCATGATGCTGATCGACGACTACAGTAGAAGGATATGGATATACCTCCTGAAGACTAAAGATGAGGCTTTTAGTAAGTTCAAGGAATGGCATGTAATGGTCGAGAAAGAAATGGGGAAGAAGGTGAAGAAATTGAGATCAGATAGAGGTGGAGAGTTCACATCAGCTAAATTCGAGAGTTACTGCAAAAGTCACGAGATCAAGAGGCAGAAACCCCCGCCACATACATCACAGCAAAATGGAGTAGCAAAATGCAAGATGCGCATCATCTGTGAAATGGGCAGGAGTATGATGAAAGGGAAAGATTTGCCAAAGACTTTCTAGGCTGAAGCATGTGGCACTATAGTTTACATTTTGAATCGTAGCTACACAAAAGTTGTGAGTGGGATGACTCCATTGTAGGCCTTTTTTGGTAAGAAACCTTCAGCTGCACATTTTAAAGTTTTTGGATGTGACTATTTTGTGCATGTCCCTGATGCTAACAGGACCAAATTGGAACCGAAGAGCCGGAAGTGTATTTTCTTGGGCTACAGCGAAGAGGCGAAGGGTTACCATCTCTATAACCCTGTTACCAAGAAGGTAATAGTAAGTCGCGATGTGGTCTTCTCAGAACAGCCGCATCAATTGGAGGAGGATGCTTCCTTCCCAGACAACCAGGACCAAGATATCCATCCAGTACCACCACCAACAATAGACCGAACTCCCCCAACGGTGCTTGGGAGGATTCAAGATAAAGAAGATGAAGAAGAGCCTGCAGAACCACAATGGCAAAGCCATTCCCGAAGTGGATAAACCAGCTTTTGGATGGCAGAGAACCTCCAGCCATTGAGGAGGAACCATCCGAACACTGCCGATCCAAGAGATTAGAGGAGTAAAGAAGAGCGCAAGAACACTTGGTCAACTATGCTTTGATGACAGAAGTGATCTGTGCTGATGAACCCAATTGTCTTGAAGAGGCACAGCGTGATGATAGGTGGATGGAGGCTATGCAGTCGGAGTATGGCTCCATAATGAAGAACAACACTTGGGACCTTGTGGATCGTCCACCAAAACACAAGGTAATCGGCACCAAGTGGGTGTACAAGACCAAGTACAAGTCCAATGGCACGTTGGATAAGTACAAGGCTCGCCTCATGGCAAAAGGATTTGCACAGGTACATGGTTTTGATTATTAGGATACTTTTGCTCCCATAGCTCAGCTAACCACAATTCACAGTGTTTTGGCTTTAGCTACCTAGGGAAGTTGGCTCGTGTTTCAGATGGATGTAAAATCTGCCTTTCTGAATGGGGATCTCAAGGAGGAGGTATACATGGAACAACCACCAGGTTTTGTGATTCCCAGTTCAGAAGGGAAAGTTTGTAAACTAAAGAAGGCACTTTACGGGCTGAAACAGGCCCCACAAGCGTGGTACCAGTGAATTGATGCCTACTTTCTGCAAAACGGGTTTAGGAGGAGCCCATCAGATGCAAATTTGTATATCTTCAGAGAAGGAGGCACGTGTATGATCGTGGTCCTTTATGTGGAAGACCTTGTCATAACAGGGAACCATGAAGAGAAGTTCTCATAGACAAAGCATTTGCTAGGAAGAGAGTTTGAAATGACAAACCTCGGACTGATGCATTTCTATTTGGGGATTGAAGTTTGGCAAGAGCTGAAACAGATCTTCATTTCACAGCTGAAGTATGCTAGAGAGATACTGAAGGCATTTGGCATGGCTGAGTGCAAGATAGTTGGTACCCCTATGGAGGTTGACATGAAGCTCTCAAACGAGGATTCATCACCACTGGTGGACGAAGCAAAGTACAGAAGGCTTGTGGGCAGTTTGATTTACTTGTGCAACACACGGCCGGACATCAACTTTGCGACTGGTGTACTAAGCAGGTTTTCCAATAAGCCCCAGGAGAACCATTGGAGGGCAGGGATGCAGGTGCTAAAACACATCAAAAGCACACTTGATTATGGCATCACCTATACCAAGGGCAACATCTTGACCGGATTCTATGACTGGGTAGGAGATGTGGACAGTAGGAGATCAGTGACAGGTTACTGTTTTCTCACTTGGATCTGGAGCTGTGTCATGGGTCAGCAAGAAGCAACCCACAGTTGCTCTTTATTCTACCGAGTCTGAGTACAAAAATCAGCATGCTTTGCTTCTTGCAAGGCAGTGTGGTTGAGGAGGATTCTGGGGGACATGGGTGCAGTGCAGAACAAGCCTACGCAGTTATCATGTGACAATCAGAGTTGCATGGTGATTGCAAAGAACCCTGTGTTCCACGCTCGCACAAAACACATTGAGATTCAATATCACTTTGTACGTGAGCTCATCATGGATGGAGAGGTTGACTCGGTGCACTGTTCGACTACAGAGAATGCTGCGGACATCTTCACAAAGGCTCTTGGAAGAGACTTGCTGGAGAGACATCTTCATCGACTTGGCATTGGACCGAAAAAGTAAGTTCACTTCTAGGTGGACATTGAGGGGGGGTGATAGATATCAATGCTCCACTCTCATGTAACTACGCGGGAACCAGCTAACTCTACTTGTAAGGCCCCCATATGAGGAGAAGGCATTTGAGTAGCTCGGTTATCCGGTAGGTCCTTGTTTGGACACTAGATGGGGGCCATGTGTGGCCTGATGGTTGGACAGAGTTGGCACACTGCCAACTAGGCTACATGCAAGTGCGGGAAGGCATCCCATGATTGACTGCATAGAGGGTAGATGGAACATTTCCTGGGATAGCCCACTCTCGAGTTGCGGGGCCCGTTTGGAGTCCTAGAGATCCCGGATGGTTGTGGGCCAAACGGACTCTGTAGGTCAGTTGCTCTATTTTGCGCACCGGTTCTATTGTGTGGTCGGTGGCCTATTTTGGGACTGACCCCCAGTCGACCATTTTGGGTGGACTGGGTTGGTCACCCAATTGAGCCCAACTGACTATGACTGGTGGCTATATAATAGCAAGCCCATGAAGCCCATTTCATCACTGGCTACAGCAACCCTGATTCCTTAGCATCCAGCCTCCGTCCTCTACTATTTCCAACTCGCCATCGAAGCTTCTTTCACAGGAGCGCATGATTGGGAGGCAGCGCCATCTATTGTATCAGTTCTACAGTAATCAAATTTTTGATTCTCCATACTATATATTTTCTCTCTTGTGTACGAGATCCTGTTATCTGTTGAGCACAGACGTATTGTTTTCTTACAGGGATTTCATCCCTAGCATGCTCCAAATCCCTTGTCCACTCTAGAGCTATCACCCAAGTAAGCATCATGCAAAATGGAAATTTTAATTAAGTATACTAACATTACATAATTTAAAAGAAGCTAGCTAAATACAAAAGTAAGAGTATTCAAATATCTATCACAAATGCATTAACTGGTGAGATAGTAAGATACTTACAAAATATGTTCTGAAGTGACCCTTGTGACTACTCCCAAGGGAGAGGGTCTGATCTTTGTTTGTTGGGAATGTGTCACTTCTCGATGGTGGATCCATCTCAAGGTCTCTCTTGATCTCTTCCTCTTTTGATATCCTCCTTTCCAAAGCACCAAACCTCCAAGCAACTGACATAAAGATTAGCTAGACAAATGAATGACTAAACCTTTTGTTTGTTTATTATGAACATCCACAAGCTATGATTTACAAAAGTCCATAACTAGACTTAGCGTCACATCATTGCTATGTATTATATATATATAAACATACCATTAGCTACCTAAAAGCACTTCTAACATCAATGATAAAGGTTGTTTCCCACCCAAATGTGTAGTACCCATGTCATAGTATTAGTTCTCTACACGAGTGAAAAAAATTATTACCATACTAGAAATGCCACACCCTTCCAATGTATTGCTTGCCTTTATGTCTTATCCAAGGTTCTTCATCGAATCTGTTTTGTTGTCCAAGATTTCCACCATCGCCTTAACACTATAAGTGTCCAAATGAATTGACCTCTTTACTTCACAATGGAACTTAAATGTGGTACTACCTTATCACCAATATCCTCTTTCATTTCTATTACTATTACAAGATGTACGTAAAGATTTGGTTCTAATGAAAATATTATTTTAACGTTCTAAAGTATAAAATGTGTACGAGTGTGCATGAAGCCACTATGACAATCATAACATGTTTCAACCTTCAAAATTGACCCAAGGTCGATTTGCATGTCAAAGATGTAATGTGGGATGTTAAAGACATGGTGCTAATGAAATCATTACTTAGCTTTGAAATCGACCTAAGGTTAAATTGCATTTAAAAGATGTGATATGCAATGAGTGTATATAAAGACTTATATATTATTAAATTACATCACATATTTGAAGAGTAAATAGTCCTAAGGTCAATTTACTTTTTCAAAAATGTAATGTGGGATGTTAAAGCCATGACGCTAATGAAAGAATTTTTTGGTATTGAAATCGACCTAAGGTCAGTTTTTTATTGAAAGATGTGCTGTTGATAATAGCATGTATTTGGAATTTCCAAATCGACCACACAATACCAAGATGCTTTCCTAACGATATTGCAAGGATTAGCTCATTAGTTAAAAGCGATATATAGCTAGTAAAAAATTTGGATTGATTTTTTTATCTGTTAAAAACTGCTTTCATTAGTGTCATGGCTTTAAAATTCCACATCATTAGGGGAGAAATGGGGTGTCAAAAGGGCCTCATAAGGAATGGGTTAAGAAATGGATTAGGCCTAATGCAAGTCCTCTTGTGGGGTCCAAGGCAGTCCTAACCCCCCCTACCTAGGTGGGTTAAGCCCAGTTGATCCCACCCCTTACACCTCTTACACCTAGGAGGGGGCCACCTCTTACACCAAGGAGGGGGCACTTTTCCCAAAGTCAAAAATTTGAATTTCGAATTTGAATTCCCTCTCTCTCCCTCCTCCCTCCATCCTCCAAAGTCAAACTTTTGAATTTTGAATTTTGAATTTGAATTCCCTCCTCCTCCCCCCATCCTCCTCCTTATCTCCCTCCTCCCTCCTCCTCTTCCACACGTCCCATTCCTCCTCCTCCTCCCTCCCATTGCCTCCCCCCCTCCTCCTCCCTTTGTCCACACGCCTCCTCCTCCCTCCTCCCACATGCATCCTCCTCCTCCCCCTGCTGCTTTTTCCTCCTCCTCCCTCCTCCCACATGTGTCCTCCTCCTCCCCCCCCTCGCTGCTTTTTCCTGCTCCTCCTCCTCCCTCATGCTCATCCATTCTCATCTTCCCTCATGCTCATGCCTACTCCTCCTCCCTCCTACTCATGCAAGGTCTTCTTGACTCCTCATGATATGCCTGCTCCTGTTGCTTCTACTCCGCCTACTCATGCATATTCATCTACCTTCATCCTCACACCTAGTCCTCTGCTTGCTTCTCCTCCCTTGTAATCATTCATGGTCTTTCTCATCCCTCCTCAAACATCACCTACCTTCTATCATGGCCTATCACAGTCTCTGTAAACTCTATGACTATTGATGGCACCATTTGAGGAGATATCCCATGTTACCATCTAATCGTATAGTTGCAGGATCAATATGTGATCCATGATTGTTTTTTTCAAGAAAAAAAGCATCTTGAACCTCAGTAGGTGCTCTAAAGAGGAGAATATGAGATAAAATGTTAATTTTGTAGTGTTTCAATGTAATTTCTTACTTTGGATTATCCATAGTGGTACATTGCTTTTGCTAAGGTTCCCTTAGTTGTTCTTTTAGGACCTTCATGGAGGATGATATGAGAATGGTGGGCATGGATGATATGGACTATTCATATCAAAAGACACAAAGTCATGCATGAGCAAGTTGTTTTGTAGGTGATGCAGGACTTGAAGGGAATGGTGATGTAAATGAGATGCCTGGAGCTTGTGATGTTGATAATGTATGTCTTGAAGTCCAAAAGTTTATTGAAGAAGAAGAATTCACATGATGCATTACATCTATTTAAATTTAAATTTCTAAAATGATGTTTCTTCATGTGTGTAGTAGCAAGCAGGAATGGAGAATCTATCCATTTGGAACAAGAAGGCATGGAAAATTCACAGTATTGACCCAAGGCAACCTACGTGATCCATTCCAATCTGTTGTACATGAGATTATAAGAACTTACGATTGAATGTGAGATTCCAAATAGCATAGCGGTCTTTCTAAGGACTTAGTTGAGGATTCAAAGACCCTATTATTGGTGTATTAGAGTTGAAGAAGAAGAGAAATAGGCTATGAAGCCTCTTTATAATACAATTTGAAATACAAACACCTATTTCTAATAATATTCTTCTATCTAAAGTAAGAAAAATTCATGTATCTATGGCCAAATGGTGAATCTTTTGTTATGTCTATTTTAATTATATGTTGTTTTTAATATTGCATCCTTTTTTATATCAGCTTGCACACAAAAGTTATCACATTTTGATGTAACTTACAAGTCAATAAAATGTTGTTTGCCAAGTTTGGTCATTCCAATACATATGTAGAAGGGATTTGACCATGGCACCACATTGATTAGATGGAGTGTTTAAAAACCTTGCATAAAAAAGTTATATCACATTTTGATGTAACTTACAAGTCAATAAAATGTTGTTTGCCAAGTTTGGCCATTCCAATACATATGTAGAGGGATTTGACCATGGCACCACATTGATTAGATGGAGTGTTTAAAAACCAAAATTTGAGATTTTCCTACATCACCTTGTAAAGGATTGATGCATTTCATGATTTTCTATGAAGAAATATAGATTTTGAAGGGGTAGACAAAGAAATTTGACAACTTTGGCCATTTCAATGTCAATTTTTGGCAAATGTAGGAGGAATTTGACCACGGTGGAGAAGGCAAAGTTGGTCGAGACATCATGGGGTGTCCCAAAATGCAAAAACCCACCATGGCACGAATTTGGCCATTTGGACACCCTCCAAATGACCAAATTCACGCCGTGGTGGGTTGTTGCATTTTTGGACACCCCATGACAACCCGACCAACTTTGTCTTTAGTGTCGCGGTCAAATTCCTTCAACATTTGCCAAAAATGGACATTAGAATGGCCCAAATTGTCAAATTCCTTCATCTACCTAATTGAAATCCATGTGTCTTTATAGATGCATCAACTTCAACATAGATAAATATGGAAAAGAAAATATTTACAAAGTAACTTAGCAAATGATGGTTGGTCAATATTTACAAAGTAACTTATGTGCCTTGTAGCATAGCTCTGGTAAGACCCTTAGGCAATATATTCTCTATATAATTTCTTGCGCTTTGGAGGAACCTTGTAGGTTGGCTATGTCAATGTAATTTTTAATTTAATCTAGAGGACTTTGATCTTCCACTACATCACCTTGTAAATTTTCATTTTCTTTGTTTATCTTGCCTTTGGAGCCACCTTTTAGGTTAGCTATGTCAATGAAATATTTGATTTCATATCACTAAATCACCTTGAAATAATTTGATGCATTACATGAGAAAATATATATTTTGAAGAGGAATCTAAAAATTTCATTTTCTATGTTTTCTTAGTCATAGAGGTTGGCTATGTCCATGTATCTTTTATTTTAATTTTTAGGTTGGCTACTATATCACCTTGTAAAGGATTGATGCACTTCATGATTTCCTATGAAGAAATATAGATTTTGAAGAGGTAGATGAAGGAATTTGACAACTTCAGCCATTTTGATGTCCATTTTTGGCAAATAAAGGAGGAATTTGACCACATCACAGAAGACAAAGTTGGTCAAGACATCATGGGGTGTCCAAAAATGTACAAACCCACCACAGCGTGAATTTGGCCATCTAGAGGGTTTGTACATTCACACCGTGGCGGGTTTGTACATTTTTGGACACCCCATGATGTCCTGACCAACTTTGTCTTGTGCGCCGTGGTCAAATTCCTCCTACATTTGCCAAAAATGTTCACCAAAATTACCAAACTTGGTCGAGAGTATTATTTTGACTTGGAATATTCATAATATTTTCCTAGATTAATTTTACAAAAATATATATACAAGTAATAGAACTTTATTGCATGGAATATGAAGAGAATAGTAAAATTGCTATAACTTTTGTGCTATAACTCCGATTGCAAATTTTTTTAGTTCAAAATCGAGAGCATGAGTAGCTCTACGTTCAAATTCAATGTAGAAGACCTTCAAAAATTAGTCACAAGTTGAGGGGGTCATAAATTTGTAATTACTTTGGATACAAATGAAGGAAAAGGGACAAGTTTGCATCTAAAAGGTTCACCTCTCTACACAACAAACTTGGAGGTGGTGTATTCAATACTCTACAATTCAAGGTGACATTACCTTATATTGAATTAACAACACATTCAAAATTCCAACCATGAGTCAGTCGTAGCTACCCAACCTTCGAGCTGTTGCTCCTCCCCGTGAGCTACTACCCCCCCCTCTCCCTGTCTCAGCTAGCCCCCTCTCCCTCTCCCTCGCTGCCCCCCCTCGCCTCCTCTCCCTCCCCTCTTGCCAGCCCCCTCTCCCTCCTCCCTCACCCTCCCTCTCCCCTTCCTCCTCCCCGCCCTCCCTCTCCCCCCCTGCTACCCCCTACCTCTCCCTCCCCGCCCAACTTCTCCCCCACCCGTCAGCCCCCCCGCCCCCCTTCTCCTCCCCCGTCCCCTCCCCCATCATCCTTCTCCCTTGCCAGCCCCCCCCGCTGCCCCCCTCCCCACTACCCCTTTCTCCTCTCCCCTCCCTCACTGCCCCCCTCCCCGCTGCCCCCTTCTCCTTCGCTCTCCCTCTCCCCCGCTAGCCCCCCCACCCCCTTCTCCTCCCCCACCCCCCTCTCTCTCCCTCCATCTCCCCCCCGCTGCTCTCCCCCTCCCTGCTGCCTGTTGGAATACTGAAAGGAAAGAGTAGAGTGGACACAAAATCAGAGTACTTGCATATAGAATGAAGAAGAAAGAGGTCCTTAAGTAGGCACCTCATACATGGTCACTGACATCACTGATGACCTCAAAGCTCCACAATCATCTCCTCAATCTGCTCCTAGATTCACTCAATCATCCTATGTGGCTTTTCCACCACCTAACTGTGCTTGTGGGCACCTAACTGTGCCTCTAGCACTCACACATAGAAACATAAGGTGTGCCTGAGGCATACACCTTGAGATATCCCAACAAACCCCCCCTCAAGGAGATGCCTCAGGCTATGTCAAGGATACATCTAGTCTCATAGTTTCTCATGCCATCTCATGGTGGTCAAGGATAAATCTATGGCTAGGTTCTCATGCTAGCAAGGGTTTCCTTGGGTGTAAGGTAAACAGAAAGGGATACAAACAAACCTTCCAATGGTTATCTCCCCTACATGTACATGCACACAATGTCTGTAGGAGGTACCATGGAACAAACATACACATGGCCTACATCATAAGGTGACCAGAGGTGTTTACAAAAACACACAACACACAATAATTTATTTTCATTCATTTTGGAGGACTATCCAGGCTGAGTACCTTGACATAAAAAGAGTGATCTGGAGCATACATAGAGATGATTTAAAATGCATAATCTTCATGGGATGCCTCATCTTGTGGAGGCAAATTCACTGTAAGTAGATTTGCATTTTCTGTCTTTGCTTTGTCTCTGCAGAACTTCTCACTATGGTTGTTTTTGCCACAGTGCTTACATGGATTAACTTTGAAGCAGTCCTTTGAAAGGTGATTTGTCTTTCCACAGTGATTGCAAGGAGAGTACTTGCCCTTCTGGAATTTCATAACATAAGCAGTGTCATTGCCTTTCCTTAACTCCATGTGTCTTTCTTCTTCTTGGAGAGCTGAGATAATGCCTTCAAGGTTTGGATTGGGAAGATTCTTCAAAGTGCTTACAATGTGATCAAAGCTTTCAGGCATACTCTTAAGTAGTACTGCCATAGCATCATCAAGGGTGATAGGAGAGTTGATAGAAGCTAACTGAGTCATAAGACTCCGCATATAGTTGACATGGGCAGCTAAAGTAGTATCACTTGCCATCTTTAATTCAAAGAAAGAGATTTTAAGTGATGGTTTAGAAATATGAGAGCTTGCACCAAAAATCAAATCTAGCTTCTGCCATGCTTCCGATGGAGACTCCAAGTCAGATATATGATGTATGTAATCATCACCCAAAGCTAAAGCAATTATACCATATGCTTTTTCTTCTCTTGCTGGATCCCTTGCCGGTCGTGTCGGAGCTGAAGATTCCCCAGCATTTGAGGCCGTAGAAGAAGCGGTAGGAGAAGGTTTGACAAGTCCCCATAAGTTCTCCCGCATTAATGCAAATTTTACCTTCATTTGCCATGTATGGAACCCCTTTCCATTGAACTTCTCAAGATTATATAAAGTAGCCATGAGAGGGTCTAACCCAGATATTGGGCAGTGTCTATCTCTCTTACAAGGCAAAAAGAACTGCAATACTTCCAAAGTATAGCCACTTGTTGTAGCAAATAGTAGTGACTAGTTTTCAAACAATGATGCTACTTTTTATATGCTTCATAGAAGTGGATGAAATAACCACTTTCCAATCAGAACCAGGTCTAGCAAGTCAAAACAAAACTGAAGCAACACTTGTAGTGAAGTTATTAAAAACTTCAAAAGACCAGAAATGCTAGAGTAGCATTTTATGTAGCATCATTTTCAAAAGCATGTAAAAACTGTCAAAACTAGAGAGCTGAACTTGGAGGGCTCATAGCACACTCTTCAAAGCAAAAGAAAGGGGGCTTTCTGAGGCAAAAGAGAGCTGGTATACCACAGTAGATCCTCTGGGAAGAAGAGGCGAAAAAACGCGTTAGGTCGCCTTCACCTTCTTGAACAAAGTCGAGTGGTTTTTCTCTGTTTTCTCCTTCAATATGCAGCCATTGCTACTCAGATTTCAGCACAAGGTAGCTCTAGGTATGTAGAAGCTTGCCCTGGAAGGAATTAAGAAAAGACAGAGCAGGTGCAGAGAAAACGCAGAAGAGAAAAATGATGACTTTTCTGCAATGGCGACCAGTAGCGCGGGTTGTTCTCCAATTGCTTGCAGCCCAAAGTTCACCCTAACAAGAGGGATCTACAGCAGAAAGGGTGTGGGAAATGGTTGAGGATTGAAGGAGAACAAGCTCAAGCAAAATTTTTGGAGAAGAGGGAGAGATGGTGAAGAAGAAGAAGAAGAAGATGATGATGATGTGGCAAAAATGGGCTCAAGGGGGATGAAATGGCTCTGATACCATGTTGGAATACTGAAAGGAAAGAGTAGAGTGGACACAAAATCAGAGTACTTGCATATAGAATGAAGAAGAAAGAGGTCCTTAAGTAGGCACCTCATACATGGTCACTGACATCACTGATGACCTCAAAGCTCCACAATCATCTCCTCAATCTGCTCCTAGATTCACTCAATCATCCTATGTCGCTTTTCCACCACCTAACTGTGCTTGTGGGCACCTAACTGTGCCTCTAGCACTCACACATAGAAACATAAGGTGTGCCTGAGGCATACACCTTGAGATATCCCAACACTACCCCCTTCTCCTCCGCCCTCCCTCTCCCTCGCCAACCCCCCCGCCCCCTTCTCCTCCCCTGCCCCCCTCCCTCCCCCACGCTCTCCCTCACCCCCCCTGCTCTCCCCCCTAAGGTGACCCCCCCCAAAAAAAAAAAAAGAGTTTAAAAAAAAAAAAAACCTCCTCCCTCTCTCTCCCCGCCCCCTTCCTTCCTATCTCAGCTCCCCACGCCTCCCCCTTAGCCTACCTCCGTCTCCCCTCTCTCTTCCCCTCTCTTTCTCCTTCTTCCTGCCCCTTTCTTTCCCTTCCCTTCCCCTCTCTCCTACCCTCTCTTTCTCCTTCTTCCTGCACCCGCGTTCAGGGCATCCTGGGTAGTAGTTTCACGGACGGAGCTTTTTCAGTGTTGGAATCGGCCTTTTCACATCGAGTGGCGAATGGATCCCCATTCAGGCAATCTCCGTCCACCTCCACCGGCCATGAGAACCATCATTTTTTCAGAAGACGAGTTGCAGCAGCTCAAGAAAGATGTGGAATTAAAGGGCTCCACATTTTAGCCCGCATCTTTGGGTCACACCCTTCTAGATCACAGGCTAGAGACTGGATGCTGGCGGCGTTAGTAGGAGACCTCGCCCCTCAACTCAGGGATATTTGACTTTTGGGACGTGGATTCTTCCAAGTGGTTTTCGACTCCCACGAGTCCACAGCCCTTATTCTCAAAGCTAATCCCCTGGCTTTGGGTTCGAGGAGGATCTTTCTTTTGCCCTACACCTTGGGCTTCGATCCAGTCGAGGAGGACAGGCAGGTCACATCACTATTCATTAGGTTTCCTGGTCTTCCTCAGGTCTACCATCGACTGCTTGCCACTATCAGAGCCACATTCGGAGTGGTCACGGAGATCCCCTCCCTTCCTAGCATGCCTTCTTCCTTGGCAGAGGCAGTCAGTGCAGATGGGGTGCCTCATGTTAGGGTCATTGTCTCTGACCCTAACATCTCAGATGACCACATTATGCTTCAGCATCCAAATGGCTCTCTCTTTCGACAGAGAGTCGAGATTTCAGGTAGACAGAACTAGTGCAGGATTTGCAAGACCCTTGGGCACTTTGCTAGAGGCTGCCCAAGGAAGAGAAAAAGACCCAAGAGGTCTTCTGGTGTGGCTCCTTCACGTACTACCATGACTGCACTCCCCAACACCCTGTACCACACACTCCAGGACCACCAAGAGCAACAGGGCGCCCTACTTCATGCACCCCAGGACCACCAGGGGCAGCAGGGTGCCCAATGCCCACACGCACCTAGTACCATGTTGGAGAGCTATCAGATCGGCTCCCTTACCTCAGGAGGAGACTTTTGATCCTATTCAAACAGACGCCTTGCAGACTCCAGAGGTGGATGTTGCTGCAACCCCAGACACTACAGTTCCACATCAAGAGGGGCCTTTAGATCCACCAGCCCCAGTCACTTTGGTCTCTGACCCCTTGGTTTCTGACCACGAGGGAACTACAGGTACTTCTTCCCCACAGACTATTCCTGCCACAGTCAGGACAACCGAGAAAGTGCAGGTGCAGATGAGGTCTCCTGATTCCTCTTCACCCCAGCCATAGGCCTCCTCAACCCCCAGCTCCAGTTCTGCTGATAGAGGCCTGGCAGATTCGGTGACTTTCATGGATGATGAGGAGTTTGTGCCCTCCACCTTAGGGTTCCCGGTCATTGGGATTCCTTCTAACAGGGCCTCCCTTTCAGTAGGTGTGGGGATCCTTTCACTTGTTGAGTTTCTTGCCCTCAGTAGGAGTGTTTCGGCCAAGGGGAAGCTGGTCTCCTCTACTAGGTCAGGTAGGCCTTTCCATCCAGCATCCTCATATCGATGAGGATAGTCAGCTGGAACATACAGGGCCTAGGCAGAGTTCCACACTGTCTCCATAGGCAGCTGATCTAAAACCAGCTTCATCCAAGCATCTGTGGGGGTTAAAGGTCACTGTGCTTTTACCCCAGTTATGTACAATACTCAAACACATATATAAATGAATGAAAAAGAAGATTAGGGTGGTTCTGCACCCACCAAAACTTGTGTGGCTCTCTGTCTCTCTCTCTCCCTCTTCCGTTCTTGCTTCCGTTGAGAGCACTCTCAACTGGTATCAGAGCCCGAGTGATCTAGCTGAGCGTGCGTGAATGCTTGAAGCTCAGCAGCTCTGTGGGAGGAAGGAGAAGCACTGTGGGAAGCTTTGTGGGTGACTTTACTTGCATCCGAGTGTGCAGAGACCTTGGAGGAACCTTTGGAAAAGTCACTTTGGCTTTGTGAAGTGGTTTTGAGAGCCTGTTAAGAGCTTTCAAAGAAAAAGTCGTTTTTTGAGCTTTTTCCTGTTCCGTTCGATCCGTTCGATGACAGAGACTCCGTATTGACTTGTAGAGGCAACTATTGCTTGCTTTTGGTGTCCACATTACTTCAGGAGCCTGGAAACACCTTCATTCCTGAATCTGGGATCATTTCATTGGATTTCTGAGTCACTGTGTCAGTTCCTGCGTTTTTTGCCCGGGTGTTGGAACTCAAGTTTGGAGCAACCATTTGCAGATCTGTCAGTTCCGGTGGACTCAAGAGGTCCTAAAACTTCTATGTTGCTCATCATTCGCACTCCAATGGAGTTTACAAACAGCTCTGTTTCAAAAAACGTTTTTCAGTCCGTGTGTTGGACCCAGACCCAGTGATTGAGACCACGGTTTCCAAAACCGTCTGTCCCATTGCGTTCCGGACGCCCAAAAACCCCTACCTATCAGTTCTTGCGTGATTCAGTGGAGGATTTTTAGAGTTATAAATCTCTGTGTATTCGATTTTGTCTCTCTGTTATGCATTTTTCATACTAAGGTTTTGAAACCTTAGATTTATGCCACATGGCAGTGGATAAGTGTTGACTCCCATTTCTCACTTATCGGTTGGGATTTTGGAGTTTTGGCAGAAGAGAGATATTTGCAAATTTTCTTGCTGAGTCCGATTATGCAATGGCGCCCATGTTTTGAAGCATCTCAGGTTCTATTTTTAGTAGCGCTCATTACCGTGGGACTATGATTTCTTGAGCATACCTTATGCAGATCACTCTAGTTGCAGTGAGCAGTGTGCGCTCATTCGTGGTGTGCATTGGGTTGCAGTGGATGATTTATAGGCCATTTGGATGCAGTGCGGTCCTTGTTGGATGCGCTGATAGGCCCAAATTGCCTTGTGGGATGCTATTTTTTATGGACGCTTTGCACATGGATGCTATTTTATGCTGAGGGGCAACTTTGACACATTGCAGGTGATGCACTGATAGTGCTATGCTCTCTTGGATGAGATATTATTGATGCATATGGCAGTGGACGATGTTTATGCTTGAGTCATTTGGCACTTATTGGCATTTCCTTTTGGGCTAGATTTGCTCATATGGATGCATAGTATATGCACATGAGTCAGATGCATCTTTTGATGCTTTGAGCTTTGAGCTTTTGGTGATATTTCAGTCTATTGTGGCATACACATTTGGATGCACCTGGTATTTGGTGTGATTCTCTCTTGCAGGCACTAGCATTTGGGATTTTGCTTTATTTGCATCATGGCATCCTCTTCCATGTCTGAAAAGGAGTTTTTCAACATTAAAAAGTTTGATGGGACAAACTTTTCTTTGTGGAAAGAACAAATAAGGGATGTGCTCATTCAAAAGAAGCAGATTAAACCCTTGGCAGGGATTGAAGCTAAGCGTGCAAATATGTCTGAGGATGATTGGAATGAGTTGGATGCATTAGCAAAGTCTACTATTAGACTTCATCTTGCAGAGTCAGTTTATTTCACAGTAGTAAATGAGTAGACTATGGAAGATTTGTGGAAGAAACTGTGTGCCACTTATGAGAAGGAAACTACCTCTAATAAAGTTTACCTCATGAAGAGGTTGTTTGAGCTGCAGATGAAGGAAGGGGTCTCCATTGCTTCTCACTTGAAAGAATTCAATATTATTTTTAGCCAGCTTCAGGCTCAAAAAATGAATTTTGATGCGGAGACTAAGGCAATATTTCTCTTATGTTCATTGCCATCCTCATGGGATACCTTCCGTACAGCTGTCAGTAACTCTGCACTTGGTGGACTACTGAAATTTGATGATGTTGTGGGTAGCTTGTTGGCCGAGGAGATTAGATGGAAGTCTATGGATGGCAACAAGCAGGATGCAACCTTAAATGTGCAAAGGGGCAGATCACAGTTCAGGGGGAAGTCCCAAGAAAGAGGGAAGTCTCGTAGCAAATCCAGGGCACGGAACATTGAGTGTTACCATTGTGGCAAGAAGGGCCATATGAAAAAGGATTGCTACAAGCTGAAAAGAGAGAAAAAGAATAAGAAAAAGAATGCGAATTGGGGTGCAAATCAAAAGGAAGAAAGTCCAAGGGAAGACAAAGCAAAAGTGAAGATCGAGGAGATCAATGCAGTCACACATGATAGTGACAATGACATTCTCTTCATGTCTAGTTTATCTGCAGAGTTGCTTACCACTTCAGATGATGCATATTCCCAGGATTGGATTTTGGATTCTGGTGCTTCACTCCATGTTACTCCCCATAGGGAATGGTTCTCCACTTATGATAGTGGAAAGACAGGTTGTGTGCATCTTGGAAATGACTATGCATGTGACATAGTGGGAGCAGGTGACATAAAGTTTTCTTTTGCAAATGGGTCTGCATTTGTTTTGAAACATGTGAGACATGTGCCTAAGCTGACCAAGAGTCTTATTTCAATGGGTCAGCTAGATGACGCTGGTTTTCACACCACTTTTGGCTTTCAGAGTTGGAAAATTCAGAAGGGCTCTATGCTTTTGGCCAGGGGTGCCAAGTGTGGGACTTTGTATCCCTTACATGTATCAGGAGTATTTGATCATGTTGTTGCAATAACCGAGCAGCCAAGCACTTCTTTGTGGCATTGCAGGTTGGGGCACATGAGCCAGAATGGAATGAAACTCTTATGCCGTTTGGGTTATGTACCGCATTTGAGTTTCTCTGATTTTGAATTTTGTGAGCACTGTCTCTATGGGAAGCAGACTAAATCAGCCCATAAAAGAAGGGGAAAGAAAGAGTTTGAAATGCTTGATTTGGTGCATTCAGACGTATGTGGTCCCATGCCTACACGGTCATTAGGCGGGGCTGAATACTATGTGACATTCATTGATGATGCAACTAGGAAAGTGTGGGCTTATGCTATAGCTCGGAAGAGTGATGTGTTCCAAGTATTTCAGAAATGGCTGGCCTTGGTTGAGAATTAGTCAGGTAGAACGCTTAAATGCCTATGGACTGACAATGGTGGAGAGTATCTCTCTCATGACTTTCAGCATTTCTATGATACTCGTGGGATTAAGAGGGAGCTTACATCCCCTCATACTCCAGAGCAAAATCCAGTTGCAAAAAAGATGAACCGTACCATTCAAGAAAGGTTGAAATGCATGCTTTCCAATGCAAGTCTTTCTGGTGGTTTTTGGGCTGAGGCAATGAAGACTGCAGTGCATGTGATCAATAGATCACCTAGTAAGAGTTTGGATGGTGGTATTCCTGAAGAGGCATGGAGTGGCAAGAAGCCCTCTTACTCTCATTTGCATATATTTTGGTGTGAGGCATATGCACATGTGCCAAAAGAGCTTCGAAAGAAGCTAGATCCTAAGTCTAGGAAATGCATCTTTCTGGGTTATGGTGAAAGTGGAGAGATGGGCTATCGTCTCTGGGATCCAGAAGCAAAGAAGATCATACGCAGCCATGATGTGTTTTTTAATGAGAAGAAGATGCATAAGGCACCCATGAGGGATGTGGAAATGAGGAGAATCACTTTCCAGGATGTGAATCCACCTGCATATGTTGATAGACAGCAAGCTGTCCATGCACCAAATGTGCAAGAAATGGTGCCACCAAGTACTCCCACAGGTATACAATCAAGGGTAGATGATGGATCATCTATTGGTGGAAATGATGAGCCAAATGTGGCTGATATGCAAGTGGGAAAGCAAGCTGAAATGCCCTTGAGAAGATCATCTAGAGTGTCTAGACCGCCTGATAGGTTTGTTCCAGGGGTAGACTATGTGATGCTTACTGATTGCGGGGGGCCTTCTTGCTACAAAGAGGCTATGATGCGTGAGGATCAACGCAAGTGGGAGTATGCTATGCAATCAGAGATGAGTTCACTTATGAAGAATAAGACTTGGGACTTGGTTTCTTTGCCACATGGAAAGAAAGCATTGCCATGTAAATGGGTCTACAAAATGAAGGTCACAGGTGATGATGTGCCTAGGTACAAGGCCCGTTTGGTCGCTAAAGGGTTCAAGCAAGAGAAGGGTGTGGACTTTGATGAGATATTCTCTCCGGTTGTGAAGATGACCACACTTAGATGCATGCTTGGACTAGTGGCAGTAGAGGATATGGAGCTTATGCAAATGGATGCAAGACAGATTTCTTGCATGGGGATTTGCATGAGGAAATTTACATGGTGCAGCCGAAAGGCTTTGAAGAAAAGGGCAAAGAGCATTTAGTTTGCAAGCTGAAGAAGAGTCTCTATGGTCTTAAGCAAGCACCTAGAGAATGGTATCAGAAGTTTGATGCTTTCATTCAGTCCCAGGGTTTTAGAAGGAGTGAAATTGATCACTGCCTCTACACTAAAAGGGCTAAGGATAATAGCCTGATAATCTTGGCACTATATGTGGATGATATGCTATTGGCTAGCAAGAATACTTATGAGCTAGATGCATTAAAGGCCAAGTTGCATGAGGCCTTTGATATGAAGGATTTGGGATTTGCAGGTCATATTCTTGGTATGCGCATCACGCATGATCGGAGTAGGAAACTCCTTTGGCTTTCACAAAAAGAGTATGTTACAAAAGTATTGCAGCGTTTCAATATGGAGGGGGGGAAGGCAGTGAGTACTCCATTGCCTCCATATGTGAAACTGAGTCATACAGATAGTCCCAAATCAGAAGAGGAGAGGGCCATGATGGCTAAGGTTCCTTATGCATCAACGGTTGGGAGTCTTATGTATGCTATGATAGCTACTAGACCAGACATTGCATTTGCAGTGGGCGTTGTTAGCCGGTATATGGCTAATCCAGGAAAGAGGCATTGGGAGGCAGTTAAGTGCATCATGAGGTACATGAAGGGTACCAAGGAGATGTGCATCTACTTTGGTAAAGGAGACATGCGTGTACTTGGGTACACAGATTCAGACTATGCAGGGCATGTGGATAGTAGGAGATCCACTTCTGGTTATGTGTTCACTTTGCAGGTGGTGCAGTGTCGTGGATGTCTCGCGCACAGAAGTGCGTTGCTTTGTCTACCACAGAGGCTGAGTATGTTGCAGCCACAGAGGGTTGCAAGGAGGCTATATGGCTTGATCGGCTAGTGGGAGATTTGGGGATTCATACAGGTGTACCGACATTGCATAGTGATTCCATGAGTGCTATTCAGCTAGCACGGAATCCGGTCTTTCATGCAAAGACCAAACACATTGAGGTCAGGTACCATTTTATCAGGGAGGTACTTGAGGACAAGCGCATAGAGCTTGTCAAGGTTCATACAGATGATAACCCTGCAGATATGCTGACGAAGAGTCTACCTAGTCTCAGCGGTTTGAGTATTGTCGTGTATTGATGGGCATTGGATAGTATGCTCACTGGTTGTTCTCCCTTAAAGGCACATTGTCCTTTAAGTGGGAGGTTGTGGGGGTTAAAGGTCACTGTGCTTTTACCCCAGTTATGTACAATACTCAAACACATATATAAATGAATGAAAAAGAAGATTAGGGTGGTTCTGCACCCACCAAAACTTGTGTGGCTCTCTGTCTCTCTCTCTCCCTCTTCCGTTCTTGCTTCCGTTGAGAGCACTCTCAGCATCACTAGAGGTGCTATTGATATCCTTTTTATCCAGGAACACAAGTTGGATGCCAGTGATTGCTCTAAGTCTGGCAAACTACTTTTAGGACATACCTTCTGGTTGCTTGCTATGGGCACAAGGGGAGGTACTTGCATTTCGATCTCTCTTTCTATTCTCCCCTTGGTTGCTAGTCATGGTATTATCTCCCCTTCTAGAGATCAATGGATTATTATTTTGATTGGAGGGCGTAAGATTGGTCTTCTCAATCTTTATGCTCCCAACAATAGAGGGGAGTAGATCTCCTTTTGGAAGGAGTTACTCTCTTGGGCCCCCATTGCACATTCTTGGATTATTGGTGGCGACTTCAACATGGTTGAGTTGCCTTCAGACAAAAAGGAAGGCAGACAGGGTGGAATTCATTCTTTGGAAAGGGCAGCCTGGGATGCCTTTCTCTTACAGTTCAGTGGCAAAGACACTTAGTTGGATGATGCCTTTCATATTATGCCACAGTCACTCTTGTACTCTTGGTCGAATAGGAGAATACACATCCCATTCATGCACGGATGGATAGATTTTATGTAGACGATTGGGCACTTGACAAAGGAGGATCTGTATGCATTTCTACTGGGGTTTCCACCTCAGATCATTTTCCAGTGGTGTTGCAGATCCTTGAGCCTCATCGGAGAGGATGCTCTGCCAGTGTCAGGATTTCGGATGCTTTTTATGCAGAGGACAGCCTCACAGAGGATATTTTATAGATTTGGGTTTCTCACATACAAGGCGGAGCTATCCATCCATGTCAAGTAGCTGCAGCCTTATCCGAAATTAGTGACTATTATCATTCAGTCACTGATTCTAGGAGACATGAGATTCTCAGATGTGAGATTGGTATATGCCAGCAGTTAGCATCCCTTTAGAGGAAAGAGCAGAAGAGGCCCACAGATGCTTGAATTCAGGAGCGCCTTGCTGCAGCAAGGGCTCATTTGCAAACATTGTTGGATGAGAGTAGAGTATGCCTTTCATGCAAGGGAATCCTTTTGGATTCAGATGGGTGGCAGGGTCAACAAACACTTTTTCTCTACTCATGGGCCCAGACATAGTAGAGATAGTGTTTGGCAGCTTGTTGACTCAAACAGGGTGTTACAATCAGATCCTAATGCTGTCATGTGTGTAGCTTCAGATTTTTTTGCATCCCTTCTTACTGCAGATCCAGGTACACAAGCCATTGATGATGCCAGAGAGCTTATTTGGTAGTGTATCCCTGTATTGGTGAAGGATGAGATGTATCTTTCTCTAGATGCACCTTTCACCAATGCAGAATTCAAGACAGCATTACTTGCCCTTCACAAGGGCAAGTGCCCAGGTTCAGATGGACTTACCCCCTCCTTTTTTATTACTTTTTGGGAGCAGATTGGTGATCACATTACATCAGCCCTGCAGGGCGTGTGGGACTCTGGTAAGATGCTAGACTCACTCACAGATGGTCTCGTTCATCTCATCCAAAAGGGGGGTAATAGGAATCTTGTGTCTCAATGGAGACCCATCACTCTTTTGGGCTTTTTTTACAAGATTCTGGCGGAAGCCATCAGTCTGCGGCTATAGATTTTTCTTCCAGATTTGATTCATGACATGCAGACAGGGTTTGTGCATGGCAAAAGTATTTTTTATAACATTTTCTCATTTTGGGAGGCCTTAGAATGGGCCATGCAAAGCCGCCAGAGATTGGCCATTCTACTCTTGGACTTTGAGAAAGCTTACGATAGAGTAGATTGGGATTTCTTAGAGGGTACTCTATCTCGCTTTGGTTTTTCAGATGCATGGATTAGAGGAGTGTCCTCTCTCTATAGAGCAGCCCATAGCCAATTGCTCATTGGGGGGGTAAGAGAGGACAAGTTTCAGATTTCCAGATCCGTCCACCAGGGATGTCCTCTTGCCCCATTTCTTTTTCTGTTTGTGGTGGAAGCTATGAGTATCTACATTAGATCTCAAGCTCATATTTATGGGCTGAGGCTTCCTATCCGCCGGGAAGAAGAGCTCTTGAATAGTGAGTTGGCAGATGACACGGTTGTTTTTTTGGATGCCTCCCCTAGGACACTCACTTCCTTCTAGACAACCTTGGATTTGTTTTGCACGGTTGCAGATGCACACATTAATTGGCATAAATCCAGTGGTTTTTGGATTTGCGAGGATGACACCCCAGATTGGGGTAATGATATTGGCTTCACTTGGGTACAGAGGGGCTTCTCCATCAGATATTTGGGCTACCAGGTTGGGGTGGGCATCTCTCCCTCACAACAGTTTGCTCTGGTGTTGGAAAGCATCAGAAGAAAGCTCCTTTTTTGGAGCTTAGCCAAACTTGACTTGGCCTCTAGGGTGGTGGTTAACCAGGTTCTTCTAGCCACAGCATGGTTTGTATGCTCTTGTTGGTGTCACTCTAGGGATTGTATCACTTAGCTTAAGAGGCCTGTACAAAACTTTTTATGGAGTGGTCTAGATGGCACAACAGATGTTACAGCTAGGGTGGCTTGGGAGACCTTGATTCTTCCTACAAGAGAAGGGGGTTTGAATATCATCGACCCAGATCTACAGTGCAGAGCTTTACTCTGCAAGTTCATTGTGAGAGGGATTATGCTAGGACAAGAGCCTTGGAAGGATTTTTTTATCAGATGCATACAGTCTCACACGCCCACCTCAGGAGAGGATTGGACACACAGTCCTAGATGGGTTTTTGCCATAGCCCACATTAGGTCTCCCTCTTCCCCTCTTATGGTTGCTATCCTAAAAGCATGGGCCAGCTTCAGGAGTACTTTTCACAGGATTCCCCCATCCACCCATGAAGAGATTGAAAGGCAGCCTATCATGTGGAATGATAGGATTTTGGATGAGCTTGGCAGACCACTTGGAGCTTCTCCTTACATGCAGTGGCCAAGATGGGAGAGGGGCCCTACATCTACAGTGGGAGCATGGAAAGCCTTTAGGAAGCTTCCTGCAGACCAATAGGCCCAGATGGTTCTTAATCTCAGAGGGAGTGTAGGGAGACTCCAATAGATTGATGCAGCCTTGCCCTTGGATTGGGTGGACACAGATGACATGCCTATTACTTGCTCCACTTGGATGGGGGCATTTTCCAGATTGGGAGTTCCTTTACAGGTGATTGCTTTTCTTGACCCACATGAGGATGCCTTAGTATTTGATGTTTCTTCGGGGGGCAGGCTATCGAGATCCACAGACGATATCTTGTTGGAGGTACCATTTTAGCCAGTCAGGATAGTGGGCTTCATGGAGCATGGCTCTCTTTCATAGTGGTACTTGGATCTTGACCCGCTTCTCCTCGCCCTTGGCTCATGGAGGTTGTGGCTCTGTGGAGGTGTCCCAATTAAGTTTTTGCAGTGGGACCCTGGGGAATGGGAATGGATAGATGAAGGGCACCGAGAGAAGGGCATCCCCTTCTTTCGTTACAGGGTCAGTAATGCCAAGAAATTCCAGCTCAGCTCTAGGGGTTGGAAGCCTATTAGAGCTCCTCATTGGGAGAACTTTTAGATTTTTGCTGACTTGCAGAGAATTTTTTGGCAGAGGCTCTAGAAATCCCACCAGAATGTTGAGATATCAAGCTCTACCCCCGATATATCTCCTGGATGACTATCATTTATGTCACCGCCTATGTTAGTTGTACTCGTGGTGTAGTTAGACTACCACGTATGTTTTTGGTTTGGGTTCACATATGAACCACGTATTCTAGGGTTTGACATATAGGGTATTTCCCTCTTCTATTGTATTGTTGTTGTGTGCAAAAGTGAAGAAAGGCTTCACCCTCCAACCTTGTGTCCTCTCTCTTGTGTGTGTTGTGAAGAAAGCTGAACTTGAGTCTCCTATCTCTCTCCCTTATTCTTTACATGGTATCAAAGCCTTGTTCATGGTAAGGAGCTCAAGAAAGCAAGCCAAGTTTGTGGTGTCCTGGTAAGAGGACCAGTGTTGCTTTCCTATTTCGAGTTTGGGAGCAAATCTCTGCAGGTAGCACAGCCAGAAGTGCAGGAGTGCACTGTTTCAGATTGAGAGGCCCTTCGCGGTGTGGCGAGAGCGCAGTATATGCTGCGGGACTGGCCGAAGCCCTTGGTGACTTTATTTTTTTGATTTGAGGCCATTTCGGGGCCCGTTTTGAAGGCGGAAGTTCTTCGCAGGCACTCAGAAAAAGGCCCTGTTTTTTGCTGTGCGACCACTGCGCGGCTAGTCGGTGGAAAGGTGCCACAGAAATTGCATCGTATGCCTGTGTGCAGAGATCTTGGGAGTTGCAAATTCATGCCTGTTGCCTGTTGATGCAAAATCGTCACTAGGAAGTGACTGTGTGGTGAAATACCACTTTCGTCAGTGTTGCAGAACTGCCCCTGTGAGGCTTTTTGCAGAAGTTTTGCTATTTGCCCTTGTGAGGCATTTGCTGTGTTTACAGGTTGTTGTTGCAATTCGTGATTTGTAAAATGTCTGAGAATCTGTCTACCATTGTCAGTGAGAAGCTTGACAAGAACAACTTCCAAGCATGGAAATTCAGGATGACAAACTTCCTTATGGGAAAGGGAGTTTGGGAGTACATCAGTGGTGAAACTACAAAACCAGTTTTGGGTGCTGCTCCCACTCCTGCTGAATTGAAGGCCTTTAAAGAATGGCATGAAAAAGCCAGAAAATGCCTGTATTGGCTGTCTGTTAGCATTTCAGATTCTATGATTGTGCATATACAGGATGTAGAGACGCCTAAGGAGGCATGGGATACATTGGTGAAGCTGTATAGCACAAATACCAAAGCACGAAAGATGCAGCTAAAGCAGGAGTTGCACAATGTGCAAAGGAAAAATCTGAATATAAATGAGTATTCCTTGAAGGTGAAAGGCCTTGCAGATTCTCTTGCCTCCATTGGAGCACCTGTTGATGATGAGGACTTAGTGTCCGTGACCTTGAATGGTCTTGGGAAAGATTATGCACAGTTTCGGACATCCATTGGAGTCCGTGAAACATTTCCTGATTTTTAGGAACTTATTGCTCTCTTGCTGAGTGAAGAGCAAAGGAATGGTGGTTCAGCCACCTCAACTTCTCAAGAGACTGCTTTCTACTCGAATACAGGTAGAGGCAGGGGTAGAGGAAGAGGCCGTTTTGGTGGCCGTGCAGGAAATCAGAACCAACAGCAACAACAGGAAAACCAGTCCTATGGAGGAGGACGTGGTAGTTCTAGAGGCAGGGGGAGCCAAAGAGGCCGTGGTTCATGGCAAAGGAACCAGCAAGTAAATAGCAGCACAGAATGCTATTATTGTGGAAAGCCTGGACACACGGAGAATACATGCTATAAAAAGCAGAATGACATCAAAAGTGGGAAGTTACAGCAAAGCAACTATGCATCATCAAGTGGGCATGGTGACGACAGAAATGAGCACCTTTTTGTGATGCAGCATATGGTTAACTCCATGTCAGGAGATGCTGCAGCTTGCAATGATGTTTGGTATGTTGATTCAGGTGCCTCTAACCACATGACCAGTCATGGTGAGTGGTTTCATGATGTTAGAAATTTGGATAAGCCAGGTTATGTTGAAACAGGTGATGATACTGCGCACCCAATTACGCAGGTTGGTAAAGTGCCATTGGCTATGCAGGATGGCAAAACGAAGTACTTGGCAGATGTACTTCATGTTCCAAAAATCACTAAGAACCTGGTTTCAGTTGGCCAGATGGTTGAGCAAGGTCTGCAGGTTAGATTTAATCCTGATGGATGCTTTGTTGAGGACTTGAAAAATAAGTGCCGCTTGGTTGCAAAAGGCAACAAAAATGGCAGAATGTTCACCTTGGATGTTGATATGCCTGAGGTGAAAGCTGCTATGTTTGCGCATGGGAGAGGTGTCATTGCAGATATTGAGATATGGCACAAGCGCATTGGGCACGTGAATATACAAAGGCTGAAATCTATGCAAACGAAAAACATTGTTGCAGGTTTGCCTAAATTCAGAGTTGAGGGAATGCAAAAGGTATGTGAAGCATGCCAAATGGGTAAGCAGGCCAGACATGTATTTCCCAAAAATGCTAAGGTGAGTAGAAGACCTTTGGAAGTGATCCATTCAGATGTTTGGACAACCAAAGCTGCTTCTATTGGTGGATGCCATTATTATGTGACGTTTATTGATGACTACACTAGGAAGGTGTGGATTTATTTTATGAAGCACAAAAGTGAAGTGTTCAGCCATTTCAAGGCTTTTAAGGCCATGGTTGAAAAAGAGAAAGGTGTGCATATTAAAGTGCTAAGATCTGATGGAGGGGGAGAGTACTTTTCAGAAGAATTTTGTGAATATCTGAAAGAACAGGGAATTCAAAGGAAGTACTCATGCAGGTCTACCCCTCAGCAGAATGGGGTTGCAGAAAGGAAGAACAGGCATATTGCAGAAGTAGGACGGGCGATCCTAAATGAGAAAAACATGCCTGATTATTTTTGGGCTGAAGCAGTAGCAACTGCTGTTTATATTATGAATAGAACCCCCACTGCAGCTGTCCATGGCATGACGCGTGAAGAAATGTATACAGGCCAAAAACCAGATATTTCTCACTTGAAGGTATTTGGTTGCATAGCTTATGTTCATGTTCCTGATGAGAAGAGAACAAAGCTGGATCCAAAGGCAGAAAAATGCATCTTTATTGGATATGCTCTGCACCAGAAAGGGTATCGCTGTTATAACCCTTCCACCCGCAAAATGCAAGTGAGCAGAGATGTTGTTTTTTATGAAATGAGCAGCTGGTATGCACCAACTGTTATGGTAGGAGATGCAGATGCAGGAAATGGGAATGCTGCAATAAATGCAGAGCAGCAATCTCAAGCCTTGAGTGGACCCAAAGAGTCCTCTACTAGTGGATCTAATGCATGGACAGGGAGATTGAGATCTAGTGAATCGTCACATGGCAGCCCTGATAGTGTTGTGCAGGTATCACATAAGGGAAAAGAAAAAGTAGACCATGCTCCAGTGTTTGATGTGTCTGCTGGTAGCTCTCATGTTGATGGAGAATCAAGCGGCTCTGAAATGAGAGACTTGACTCCTCTTGGGCTCTTCACATCCAATGACACCTTGTGGAGTCGTGCTCTCTAGAGGATGTTCTGGCCACTCTTTTCAGGGCTACTCACTCCTCGGTTGACTCTCCATGGGAGATCCTAGCTAGCATTGCAACATGGCATATTTGGAGAGCCAGGTGCACTGAGGCTTTGGAGGGTTCTCAAGTTCACCCTTCTTAGATCTTGGCCAGTACTTGGACAGATACGATACACACTCCGATGGCCATTTGGGCACCATGCAAGGATCATCTTGAGTAGCCTCCTCCAGGAGAGTTACTTTTCTTAGAGATTGGAGAGACTCCCTTCTTTGCGGAGACTTCTATAGGGTTGAGATGGCATTTTCAGCCTCAGCCTTGGTTTCTTTCTACCTCATTCCTTTGAGGTGTTTTTATTACATGCTTAGCATGGTGTATTTCCGCACGGAGCTTGCTCTAGCGGGTTTCTTTCTTACTTAATAGAAGTCTCTTTTTGGGAAAAAAAAATTATTGCTTATGACATGGTATCTTGCAAGGAAGAGAATGTGATAAAATGTACATTCTTGTATTATAATCTCTCCATTAAAATACAAAGACTCTTATAGCCTATACCTCCTCTTTGCTACCTCTAATACATAGAAAAAAGAGGCTTTTGAAATCCCCAAGTAAGATCCTAATACTAATACCAGTAAGGCTCTCCTCTCAGGGTAGCCGAGCACAAAGTTTTTTACACCATTGCCAATGGGATACAATGCAATAGCGGAAGCCATGTGATGTGGATCACAATGATCAAGCTGTCAATACTTTGATGCACTTTAGTAGTTAAGTAGGCCATTCTAAAAATTGGATGTGGAAGACCACAACGTATCCTCCTGCTCGACTAATATATTCAACATCCACAGCTGCCAAGACCCCTCTCTCTCTCTCTCTCTCTCTCTCTCTCTCTCTCTCTCTCTCTCTCTCTCTCTCTCTCTCTCTCTCTCCCTCCCCTCCCTCTCCTCACTCCTTTCACCCTCCTCTCTCTCTCTCTCGCTCTCTCTCTCCCTCCCCTCCCTCCTCTCTCTCTCTCCCTCCCCTCCCTCCCCTCCCTCTCACCCTGGGGGCCGCAACCGCTAGGACCCCCCCCCTCTCTGTCTCTCTCTCCCCTCCCCCCCTCCCTCTCACCCGGGGGCCACGGCCGCTAGGACCCCCCCCCCTCTCTCTCTCTCTCTCTCTCTCTCTCTCTCTCTCTCTCTCTCTCTCTCTCTCTCTCTCTCCCTCCCCTCCCTCCTCTCTCTCTCTCTCCCTCCCCTCCCTCCCCTCCCTCTCACCCTGGGGGCCGTGGCCTCCAGGACCCCCCCCCTCTCTCTCTCTCTCTCTCTCTCTCTCTCTCTCTCTCTCTCTCTCGCTCTCTCGCTCTCTCTCTCTCCCTCCCCTCCCTCCTCTCTCTTTCTCCCTCCCCTCCCTCCCCTCCCTCTCTCCCCTCCCTCCCCTCCCTCTCACCCTGGGGGCCGTGGCCGCTCGGACCCCCCCCCCCTCTCTCTCTCTCTCTCTCTCTCTCTCTCTCTCTCTCTCTCTCTCTCTCTCACTCCCTCCCCTCCCTCCCCTCCCTCTCACCCTGGGGGTGGCAGTTGCCAGGACCCCCTCTCTCTCTCTTCTCTCTCTCTCACTCTCTCTTTCCCTCCCCTCCCTCCTCTCTCTCTCTCTCCCTCCCCTCCCTCCCCTCTCTGTCCCCTCCCTCCCCTCCCTCTCACCCTGGGGGCTGCGGTTGTCAGGACCTCTCTCTCCTCTCTCTCTCTCTCTCTCTCTCTCTCTCCCTTTCACCCTGGGGGCCACGGCTGTCAGGACCCCCCCCCCTCTCTCTCTCTCTCTCTCTCTCTCTCTCTCTCTCTCCCTCCCTCTCTCCCTCCCTCCCTCCCTCCCCTCCCTCCCCTCCCTCTCACCCTAGGGGCCGTGGCCGCCAGGACCCCCCCCCCCTCTCTCTCTCTCTCTCTCTCTCTCTCTCTCTCTCTCACTTCCCTCCCTGGGGGCCGCAATCGCCATGAACCCCCTCTCTCTCTTGCGCTCTCTCTCTCTCTCTGTCTCCCTCCCCTCCCTCCCCTCACTCCTCCTGTCGCCCCCTCACCCTCCCGCTGCCTCCCCCTTCCCCCGCTCCCCCCTCCCGCTCCCCCCTCCTGCCTCCCCCTACCCTGTTGCCCCCCCTCCCCCGCCTCCTGCCCTCCCCTACCCCGCTGCCCCCTACCCCACCTCCCCCCCCTCCTGCCTCCTGCCTCCCCCTACCCCGCCTCCCCCTACCCTCGCTCCCCCCTCCTGCCTCCCCCTACCCCGGCTCCCCCCCTCGTGCCTCCCCCTACCCTCGCTCCCTACCCCGCCGCCCCCTACCCTGCCTCACCCCCTTCCTACCCCGCCTCCCCCCTCCCTGCCCATGCTCCCCCCTCTTGCCTCCCCCTACCCCGCCGCCCCCTACCCTCGCTCCCTCCTCCTGCCTCCCTACCCCGTCGCCCCCTACCCAGCCTCCCCCATTCCCTACCCCCGCTCCCCCTCCTGCCTCCCCCTACCCCACCGCCCCCTACTTCGCTCCCCCCTCCTGCCTTCCTACCCCGCTGCCCCCTACCCGCCTCCCCCCCTCCTGCCTCCCTACCCCCACTCCCCCCTCCTGCCTCCCCCTACCCCCCCGCCCCCTACCCCCACTTCCCCCTCCTGCCTCCCTACCCCTGCTCCCCCCTCCCACTGCCTCCCCCTACCTCCGCTCCCTCCCCTCTTCCATCTCCCTACCTGTGCCTCTTCCGCCGCTCCTCCCTCCCTCTTCCACCACTCCCTCCCCTCTTCCGCCGCTCCCTCCCTCCGTCCCTCTTCCTCCCTCCCTCCCCTCTTTCGTCGAGAGGTTCACCTCTCGACTTAGAGAAACCTCGAACATCCTTAACGACTTCAAACTGCCAAGTTTCAATGGGGAAGAAAAGGAGCATAATAATGATGCAATTAATACATTCTTGCAAAAGTGGCAAAACTTCCATCGACTCAGGAATACTCCTCTTGAAAATCAAGTCGTGGAAGCAAGTCTTTCCCTTGGAAATAAAGCCTATAAATGGTGGATGAGCCTCAGGAAGAGTGATAGAATTCCTTAGTATTAGACTAAGTTTGAACAAGCCTTCCTAAAAGAATTTTTATCAAAAAATGAATTAGAAAGAGCATGGGACGCTTGGGACAGTTGCACTATGAGTAAAAACACTCTAGTATAGTACATAGCAAATTATAGGGAGGCAGTCCTTAAGTTGAAGGGAATTGATGAATTCCAAAAGATAAGGGGTTTCATGAGAGGTCTCAAAGACATAAGGTTGAGATGAAAAGAAATTCTCCAAAAACCTTTGAGGAAGCCATTAAGTATGCCCAAATATACGATGATACGATGGGGAAATTCATAGTTGGAGCTTCAGAACAAACAAGTTTTGTTCCAAAGTTCAATAAATTTCCCAATTTGAAAAGGAAGGGGCACTTTAAGAAGGAGGTTCCTCAGGCACCACATAAGAAACCTCAAACACAAAATTATCCTGTCTTGAAGAAAGAAGATTATGAAAGGGCCAGGCAAGAAAATCTTTGCTTCAAATGTTTGGGCAAAGACCATGCTACTTAGAACTGCCCTAAAAATAAACTAGTAGGAGTTAAAGCCCCAAATAGACCTCCACAAAGACAACTACATGCGGTGCAAGTGTTGCTACTTAATGGTACTAAAAAGTACATTGAGGTAGAGGTCTATCATGAGGATAGCACCCACATGTGCTGTCTATCATTAGCAATGTGGCAGCCTACCTTTGGTCCTCATGATTTAATGAGGATGCATGGAAAATTTAAGGGGCAAAGAGTGAGAGTGATGGTCGATGATAGTGCAACACATAATTTCTTGAGCTACTCATTAGTTAAAAAATTAAAATTGCCTGAGAGTCCTAGTGTCGATAAATATGTGGTCTCGTTGGCAAAGGGCAGTGAGAAAAAAAGTTTGGGACACCATGATATATGGTGTAGAGGTGGATATTCAAGGCTATCAGGATGCCTTGGATTTCCAAATCATGCATCTCAACCGAACAGATGTAGTGCTTGGTTGAGAATGGCTGTATAGTCTTGGGCATAGCTTACAAAGGAGTTATCTTAATAACTCTATTATGTTTGAAAAAGAGGGTAGAGTCTTCCAGATTCAAGGAGAACATGATGTGCCTAACTCTCCTTTTATTTGTTTGATGGAATTGGAATGACTACTACACCAAGAAGAACGCAAGGTATATCTTTGTGAACTTACTTTTATTGGTGATTTTATGTCATCTACATCGGAAAGAAGTAATGTTGTTTTTTATAATGTTAAAAAGTATAAATCTTCTTTCAATGATTTAATATTTGAATTTAAAGATGTTTTTCCATCTGATTTACCTGATGTTTTACCTCCTGAGAGGGAAGTAGATCATAAAATAGATTTAATTCCTCGATCTACCCATGTTTGTAAACCCCCATATAGACTTAGTCAAACGGAGGAACGTGAGGTCAAAAGACAGTTAACAGAATATCTTAGGAAGGGCCAAATCCAAACAAGTAGCTCACCTTGGTCTACACCAGTTTTATTGGTAAAGAAAAAGGATGGCACTATGCATTTATGCATAGATTACCGAGCACTAAATAAAATCACCATAAAAAATAAGTATCCTATGCCTCGCATTGATGAGCTCTTTGATCAATTGCAAGGTGCAAAATACTTTACTAAAATTGATTTAAGATCAGGATATCACCAAGTACGAATTAGGGAAGAGGATGTCCCTAAGACATCATTTCGTACTAGGTATGGGCATTATCAATTTAAAGTAATGCCATTTGGATTAACAAATGCTCTAGCAACTTTCATGACACTTATGAATAGTGTCTTCTAGGGAAATTTGCTGTAGTATTTCTAGACGATATCCTTATTTATAGTAAAACCAGGAAAAAGCATTTGGAACATTTGCGAAAAGTGTTCCAACTGCTTAGACATAATTCACTCTTTGCTAAAGAATCCAAATGTGAATTCTTTGTAAAAGAAGTGAAATACTTAGGACATATAATATCCCAAGAAGGGGTTCGTATGGAACCTGACAAAGTAAGGGCCATATTGGAATGGCCACATCCTACAAATCTAGAAGAATTACAGATATTCTTAGGTTTGTCAGGATTCTATAGGAGATTCATCCAAGATTATGCTAGGATTGATGTTATGATGACAAATCAGCTTAAAGGGAAGGGAAGCACCTTCATATGGGATGATAATGACATTAGGTGCATAATCCTTTTTGAATGTCATGATGGTCTGAGTGCTGGACACCCGAAAATTTAGAAGACATGTGCTTCTGAAAAGACAATTCTTTTGGCATGGAATAGGTAAGGACGTCCAAGATTATGTATTAAAGTGCCAAAAATGCCAGGTCAATAAGGATGAATGCCTTAAGGTAGGAGGTCTCCTACACCCATTGGAGATTCCATTTGGCAAATGGGAAAGCATCTCCATGGATTTCATAGTAGTATTATCTAGGATACAAAGGGGGCACAACTTTGTGTGGGTAATTGTGGATCGTCGGTAGACCAAGATGGCCCATTTTATTCCTATTAGTGAAGATGTTAAAACTCCAAAATTAGCCAGGCTATTTATGGAGCATATCTATAGACAGTATGGGCTACCAGCCAGTATTGTTAGTGACTGGGGTAGCAAATTTAACAGCCATTTTTGGAGGGCTATGTTTAAGAGGTTGGAAACTTCATTGAATATGAGCACCATAGATCATCCACAGAGTGATGGTCAAACTGAAATGGTTAATTAGATCGTTGAGGATATGCTTCGAGCATAAGTAAGTAAACGACAAACTAATTGGGAACAATATTTGCCCATATTAGAATTTGGGTTTTAGTCCATTCATGATGATGTATGGATTCCTACCAAGAGCCCAATGATAGTGGGACTCGAAAAAGAGAAGGTTCAAGTGGCCAAAGACTTTCTTGAAGATATGAATCAAATGCTTAAGTTAGCTAAAGATAGTATAAGAAGAGCTCAAGATAGAGCACAAAGTTATGCAAACCCCCACCGTAGAAAGTTGGAGTTTGAAGTAAATGAGAAAGTCTACCTTAAGGTACCTGAATCTTCAGAATCTCTAAAGATAAGTAAATGTCCAAAGTTGTCTCTTAGGTATTGTGGACCATTCATAATACTTAAGAGGATTGGAGAACTTGCTTACAAATTAGCCTTACCTGAGGGATGTAGAGTACATCCAGTTTTTCATGTTAGTAGGCTAAAAGGAAAATTAGGAGATGATGATAATCTCATTGGAAATGAAGTCCTAGTTGAGCCTGCATCTTTACCACATGAACCAGAAAGAATTTTAGATAGACAAGAAAAAAGAACATGACACACAATATGGCAAGAATGTTTGGTTAAGTGGAAAGATAGACCTAAAGAGAGTTCAATATGGGAAAGGGTAAGCAATATCCAGAGGAGGTTTCCCAATTTTGTTTTCGAGGACGTAATTCATACTTAAGGGGAAGGGAATGTTACATCAGCTATAATCCCGGTATTGTCTAGTGTGGTTACAGTGAAGCAGGAAACCAGGGGGCTCGACAGTGCTTGTATCAATACGGAGTGCAATATTAAGGTTTAAAGGGCACTAAGGTTCTAAGGTTCTTTATGGACATGTGGCACTCAATTGGGCTCCAAGTGGCAAGCACTGGGTTCAGGGGAGATTCTAGAGAGAGGCTTCAAAAAAGGAGGAAAAAGGAGGAAACTCGGAGAGTTCACGTACAAAGAAAGAGGGGAGCACTCTGGAATCATAGCTGGGTTAAAGAATCTTTGATGAGCCCTCTTTACATCTACACTAGCTCTCATTTGACAAAGGAGGTGATGACTCAATACTACACCTAGTCTACACAACAATTGTTTGGCTTCTTGCCTACCTAATCCTTTAATGGACTTCAATACAAAGCTTTTATCATGGAAATTCTTCATTTGCACTGTCTCCTTCTACTTCCTCCATAGCGAGCATCCTTGAAAGTTTGTATATATGCAAAATATTTTGCTATGGTATTTTTATTTTTCCTTATACCTCATATCCCATGCGCTTCTTTAATTCCTTTTCCCTTGAATGCCAAGGCACTATGATTGTCTCCATCAAAAATTGTGAGACCGGGTCATCATTTGGGACACAATCCTTTATTATACAATTAGTATACAATGTGTTGTTATCCATATTCTCCTTCTTGCCCTTTGGCTCATACCATATCATTGTAAATGTTGTAGCTCTCCCTTGATCATCTCTTTGCATGTTGTTGTGGGATTTTGAGCTCCATTAATCAACACTCATCAAAGGCCTTCAACACCCACAACTGGGAGAGGGAGAGAAAAAGAGAAATGAAGTGGTGACATGCGAAGACTAAAATGGAAAGAGAAGAAGAGGATGTGGGAGTGGCAACATGAGTAGGGGGAAAATAGGAATGAGAAGGAGGAGCGAGAAAGGGAAGGGTATGAACATCAATAGGAGGTGAGTGTGGAGAACAAAGGAGGAGGAGGAGGCATGATAATATAGACAACAAAGGGAGAGAGTCAAATTTAGTCCATAAATTTCTTGATTTATGCAACAGGTTGGATATATCCCCCAACCTATTGCTTGGGCAACAGGTTGGGGGCTATATACAATCTATTGCACAAATCAAGAAAATTCCTTGATTTTTACAATAGGTTAGGTGCACCATTAACCTATTCCACTTGCAATAAGTTGGGGAATATATCAAACCCATTGCACAAATTAAAAGAAATCATTAAATTTTGGTCGTATTTTAGGGTTAGCATTTAGGGTTTTGGGTTTAGTATCTAGGGTTAAGGATTTAGGGCTTAGGATTTAAGATTTAGTGTTTAGGATTTTGGGTTTATGATCATGGTTTTAGGGTTAAAGGTTTAAGGCTAAGGGTTTAGGATTTAGGGTTTAGGGTTTATGATCTAGGGTTTAGGTTAGGGTTAAGGATTTAGGATTTAGCATTTATGGTTTAGGATTTATGATTATTATTTTAGGGTTTAGGATTTAGGGTTTAGGTTTTAATAGGGTTTAAAGTTTAGGATTTAGGGTTTAGGTTTAGGGTTTAGGGTTTATATATAAGGTCATGAGCTTAGAGTCTAGAATCTAGGGTTTAGGATCTGGAAATTAGGTTTTAGAATTTAAGCTATAGGGGTTAGGGTTTAAGGTTTAGGGTTTAGGGATTAGAACTGTTATATAAGTTTAAGAGCTTAGATTATATAACCTAAGATTTAGGGAGCTTTAGGATTTAAGGTTTAGGGTATAAGATTTAAGGTATATAGACTATATAAAATATGCATTCCAAAGTATTTAGTTTAGATATATATAGACTATATATTATATGCTTTCCAAAGTGTTTGTTTATATCCAATACTAGGTACGATTCTTTGCAAAGGCTTTACTTTAAGTAATTATAAGTCTACCTAGTCAAAGTATCCTACTGATTAGGGACAAGCACATAGGCTAAAAGCACACTGATTCATATTTTCTTACATTCATGCTGCATGGTGTATTAGAAGAAATGAAGAAGTATGTGAGGAAATATTCAGAAGAAATATGTATTCCATATCATGGATATCTGGTGGTTGCTAACATAGAAAAATGATATCCCAATGGATTCAATGATACTGTAGTTTTGTGCAAGAATATTGTAAAGATTTTACATATTAAGAACTACCTTACAAATAGATTCACTAATTCTTCATTGTTTGAAGAATAAGTATTATATAAAGCACATATGCTAGAAGACCTCCCTTTCAAAAATATTTTCATTGTTATATTTTTTAATTAATGTATATATATATTTATTTATTTATACAATAATTATATACTATTTATATTAATTTATAGATTAATAATATATATTTTTAGCAAAATTATATTTTAACATTAGTTAATAAAAACTATTATATTATGGGTAAAAATATTATAAATGGATTTCTCATATTAATAAAGTGTCGTGAGAAGAGTTTTTGGAGAGATTTATAGTTAAATTTTGTTTTGAAGTTGTTGCGTACGCAATAGGTAGGGAGGTTTGAAAGGTTTTAAGGTTGAGAGAGAAATTTGTAATACATTGTTTTCTAATTTATTTTTTTGAAAAATTATTGTGTGCCCAATAGGCTGGGAGAGATTGAGTTTGAGAGAGATTTGTGATAATAGGTTATGAGAGTTTGAGGTAAAGAGGAAAATTTGTGGCAAAAAAGATTTAATGCAAAAGATGGTTTTTTGAAGTTGTTGCATACTCAACAGGTTTTTGAGAAAAGAATCGGATTTGAAAAAAAAAATCAAATTTACAAAAACTTGATTCTTAGAAATTCTTGCATATGCAATAGGTTGGAAATGAACTCACCTCTTGTAATATTTTAAAAATTTTGAGAATCTTGCAATAGGTTGATGAGAGGAGAGAAGCGTGGAGTGTGAAAGAATGAACTTTGAATGAAAGAGAGAATGAAGAACGTTCTACTTATAGTGAACCTAAAAGAACTTAAAAAAGCTACCCATTTCCTATAAAACTCTACTTCTCCTCATTCTCTCTCACAACTTTCCTCGAGCTCCTCCACCACCTCCCCACCTAGGTAGTCCCTCCCTCCCTCCATTCCCCTCTCCTCTTGTTTCCCATCCCCTCTCCTCTCGCTTCCTCTCTCCCCTCCCTTCCTCTCTCCTCCCGCTTCCCCTCTCCCCTCCCTTCCTCTCTCCTCCCTTCCTCCCTCCCCTCCCTTCCCCTCTCCTCCCCCCTCCCTTCCCCTCTCCTCCTGCTTCCCCCCTCCCCTCCCTTCCCCTCTCCTCCCTTCCTCCCTCCCCTCCCTTCCCCTCTCCTCCCGCTTCTCCCTTCCCTCTCCTCCCGCTTCTTCCCTCCGATGACGAATCCTCTCCCTCCTCTCCCTCCCTCCCCTTCCCCTCGAGACGACTTTTTTTTAGGGGGGGGAGCGGGAAGGCGGGGAGGCGAGGAGCGGGGAGGCAGAGGAGAGGTAGAGAGGGAGACGGGAGGCGGAGGAGGTGGAGGAGAGGAGGGAGGCGGAAGGCAAAGGAGAGGAGGTGGGGAGGCGAAGGAGAGGAGGAAGGTGGAGGAGAGGAGGGGGGGATTAACCCCCCTTGCAGTTGTTGTGCATGAAACAGGCCAGCCCGTTAGCTAGCTTGTTGCACGCGTAATAGCTTCAGGGGGCCTAGATCCCCTCTCCTAAGCCCCCAAAGAGGGGGCTTATTGCGTGCACAACAGGCCCCCCCTTTGGGGGCTTAGCGGAGGGTAATCCCTCAAGGAGAGTGGGGACCCTTTCGAGGTCCCAAAAAATAAATTAAAAATTTTAAATATATTAAATTAAAAGAATAGAATAAAATAAAATGGATTAAATTTAAAAAAATTTAAAAAAAAAGTAAAATTAAATAAATACATAATTTTTTTAAAAATAATAAAATTTTAGAAAAATTAAATTAAAATTTTAATATATAGATAAATGAATTTAACTAAATAAAATAAAATTTAAAAAAATAAAATAAATAAATTTTTAGAAAAAATAAATTAAATTCTTTTATCTATGTTTATAAAATATTTTGAATTAAATTATTTATGAAAAAAAATATTAGATAAAAAAGTAGTATCTAGAAATATAAAAATATATTTTAACTTTTGTAATTTCAATTAGTTTTTAATCTTTAATATTTAAATATTTAATTAGCAATTTTTTTTATATTATGAGTTTGAAAATCATTGTAATTCTCATTTTTTGTTTTTGATTGCTTTGCACAAAACTATGGCTTCGAGTTTCTGTTCCAAGGTGTCTTTTAAATATCTTGAATCTGCTTGGTATTTTATAGAGTGCAAATCAAATTATTTTTTGGTGATCACTGTTGAGAATGTGTCAAGCTTGAAATATTCTCCAGAGGCAGTAGGTGGTGTGACATGAAGTTGGGGATAATAAACTTCACACACCTCTTCAGTTCCTACTGATTTCGAATTGAGTGATAGAGATATTCATCACTAGGAAGGGGACATTAAAAAGAAGATTTTATACCAAGAGACCACACCATACTATCCTCCCTTAGATCAAAATGAAGATGGTAACATCCCAAGTGATGTTGTACTCAAGGATAGGGAGAAGAACAGGATCAACAGAGGCCATAATCTCAGCAAGTCGGTCTGTACCAAAGAGAAGAGCGATATGTTATTGCAAGAACATGACATGAATTGATATATATCGAGGAGTTTGAAGGGGATGATTGGGTCGGATGGGTAGTTTCAAGGAAACATTGCACCTCCTTCATAGATACCTTTACAATTACCTCAAATCACTCTCCAAAATATCATAAGACACAGAGACCCATAACTTTCAGCAAGGACATGATATCAAATATTCAAACACATATTGAGATGTGTCTTGAAATGGGCTTCGCTCTGATATAAGTTTCATAAGATACAGAGAAGCGCTGAGAAATGAACAGTTTACTGGACGGGGGTAAAAACTATCTGAAAAAGAAACAGTCAGACACAGAGAGTCATAGATTCTTGGTTTGACATCCAATACAATAATTAAAGACATAACATAATGCTCCTTGAAGAGAGCTTCGTGCTGATATAAGTTTCGTCCAAATCGGACTACCGAGCAAAAAGTTATGAGCAAAATACTGACAGGGGGTCAAACTATCATGAAAAACACCTGCTCCTTCTACTGGTGCTGACTTGGGAGAATACTACCTCCATGCTTAGAATTCATCAACGATCCAAGTCCCATAGAGGTCACCTAGGAGGGAAGAAAGAGCCCCCTTTATGGCTTGGGAAATAGATAAACCATGTATGTGCAATGAGCAGTCGAATAGACAACACTTCTGAGTGCTTTGGAAGACAAAGCAATGGAGAAAAGGGAAGAGACATTCAAGAGAGAGAACATGAAGTGACCTTCGTTACCAATAGAGTGAGACTCCACTCTAATGTAACTCAAAATACTACAAACACAAGGGAGAAGAAGAGGTTTCATATGTACAAGAGGGAGTGGAAGCTCCAAGACTACTCATAGAGAGAGAATGAACTAGAGAGAGATGGACTCAAGAGTCTACCTAAGAGAATATGTACAAAAGGGAGAGAAGGCTCATGGAAGAGGCTTGAGGAGACCAGAGCTATAGCAACATGAGGCATAATGGTGGAAGAGATGTTGCACAAGGGAGAGGAGGCCTTCTTTTATAGAGATTTTGTCACCCTCCTTCACCCATTTACAATTGCTACATGTAGATTCCTTTTCCCATCAATCACATAAGGCCATATGTCACCATCCATGTCCTTTTTGGCTACTCTTGCCATGTGTCCCATCAAAAGATGCTCAAGACTCTTAAAATATTGAGAAAGTCGAGTCTCCCCACATGGAGTCCATAGGGACCCTCTCTTTTCCATATATCCACATCCTCCTTATTCCACATAGGAATTCTAGAAGGATTCCTCTTGAATCCACACTCCTCCACATGTTTTCCACACACTTGGCATGTGATCTCTCTTATATTATTGGAATACATGGACATGAGTCCACCTCTTTATATGACTCACTCTTCCTATTTTCTAAAAACCCCATAATATCCCATACACAAATAACTCTCACCCCATACCAAGGTATTTATAATTCATATCTATGGTATTTACAATGATCCATTCCACTCATCCTCTCAATCCCATACAATATCTTAGAAAATAGAAATAAGTGAGCTGCTAGGATATCACTTGATACTCAATCTCTCATCAAACATAGAAGAAAATAATACCAATGCCAAATAAAATATATCAATTTTTGTCATCGCATCTTTCCCCCCCAACAGATCCTCCCTAGTGATAGAGAGGGTATGCTAGCCCTCAAGGTGGTCGAGCATAGAAGAATTTAAGGCGATACTCATTGGTGCGTCTGGGTATCACTATGTTATCAACATCCTCAAGCTGATAGGCTCCATTCGTGAACTTCTTTTTTACTCAATATGGTCCCTCCCATCGACTGATAAACTTTTGTCTAGTCGCTTGTCCAAATGGCTATCAAATCTCATGACCAAATCTCCTTCTATAATATATTTCTTCTTGCATAATTTGGTGTCAAAATGGGCCTTGCGCCTTTTTTGAGAAGCTTCCAAGTTTTATAAGGCATGTAATCTACATTCATCCAAGGCTTCTAGCTATAACAAGCATTGAGCATAGGCATCCTCTTGTCCTTCTATTCTTGCAAGAGCAGTGCAAAGACTATGTATCTCTAATTCAATGGGCAAAATGGCTTCTATTCCATACACTAGTTGGAATGGTGTAAACCCAATAGCTAGCTTGTGTGTGGTTCTTTAAGCCCATAAAACTTTTTCCAAGTGCCTATCCCAATGCCTTTTGTTGGTGTCTATAAGCTTTCCCATTGAATTGCACAACAATCGATTTGTTTTCTCAGCCAAACCATTACATTGGGGATAGTATGGCATGGACATGCTATGATTTATCTTTAGCTTATGCACCACATCTTCAATTAGTTCATTTCTAAAAGGGGTTCCTCCATCAATGAGAATTTCCAAAGGACAACTAAAGCATGAAGAAATTTGATCAAAGAGAAATTTTGCAACTATGCTTGCCTTGCTATTGACTATGGCCTTAGCCTCTATCCACCGAGTCGCATAATCTATGGGCACCAATAAAAATTGCTTGCCCTAAGATGAGCAAGGGAGTGTTCCCACAAAGTCCAACCCGCACATTTCAAATGGTCCATATGCTGGACTAGGCTTCAAGGGCCCAGGAATCAACTATCGCCTTCCAAACTTTTGGCATACTTTACAACTTCGACACCATTCATATACATCCTTATGGAGGCGTGGCCAAAAGTAACTTGCATTAAGAGTTCTCCTAGCTGTGCTCGCTGAAGCAAAATGACCGGAGCATTCATGGCACATTTCTAGGATTCTCCTAGTCTCCATGGGATGGACGACCTGATGGAGCACCTTATCTCTTCCCAACTTATAAAGAATGTCATCAACAATGGTATAGGGACAAGCCTTCCTTACCAATCTCTTCTTCTGTTATGGAGTTAACCCTCTAGGAAACATGCCTTCTTCCACATATTGGTGAACATCTTGCAGTTCTGGCCATCCAGTCTCTATACCAAAGAAACCACCCCTCGGCTTGGTACTACAATGGCTTAAGTAGCTAACTCATTTGCCCTTTGATTTTCTTTTTTGTTTATATGAACAAACTTACAAAAATCAAACTGACTACATAGTGCCATAGCCTTTTGATTAAGCTCCCTTAAATGAGGAATTCTTGTCTTGTAATGCCCTTGCATTTGCTTTATAATAAGCTGAGAATCTCCTCTTACTTCCAATTCTTTAACTTGACTTTAAAGACACCCTCCAATCCAAGAATCAAAGCATTATACTCAGCTACATTGTTAGTTGTGATACTTGCACCTCTTGATCTTCAAAATTCATCAAGACTATCCCCCTAGCTCCTTGTTGGCATGAAGGACTAAAATCCCCATCAAAATACAAGACAAAAGCTATTGGTGGTGTCTCCCTTTCATCATTAATGTCCTCCTTATATTTCTTTTCTTCTCTTAGATCCTACTGTGACATGAAGTTGGGGGTAATAAACTTCACGCACCTCTTCACTTCCTGCTGCTTTCGAATTGACTGACAAAGATATTTATCATTGAGAATGGGACATTAGAAAGAAGCTTTTATGCCAAGATACCACACCATACTTTCCTCCCTCAGATGAGAATGAAGATGGTAGCATCCCAAGTGATGTTGTAATCAAGCATAGGGAGAAGGAAAGGATCAGCAGAGGCCATCATCTCAGCGAGCCGGTCTGCGCCAAAGAGAAGAGCGATACGTTGTTGAAAGAAGATCTTGTGGCTCAACATGACACGAATTGATATATATCGAGGAGTTTGAAGGGGCTGATTGGGTCGGATAGGTAGATTCCGAGGAAACATTGCACCTCCTTCATAGACACCTTTACACTTAGCTCAAAACATTCTACAAACTATTATTAGACACAGAGGCCTATAACTTTTAGTAGAGACAAGATATCAGAGATTCAAGCAAACAAAGAGATGCGCCTTGAGATGGGCTTCACGCTGATATAAGTTTCATTGAAAACAAACAGACGGTTGAAGAGATATGGACAGATTACTGGAAGGGGGTAAAAACTATCATGAAAACAGTGTTAGACACAGAGAATCATAGCTTTTTGTAGCTATCTGATTCAAGATCTGATCACAAACATGTGCCTTAAAGAGACTTCGCGCTGATATAAATTTCATTACAATCGGATTACTAAGCAGAAAGTTATGAGCAAAACACTAACAGGGGGTCAAAGTGTCATGAAAACTGCCCTCCACCCAGGCTGAGCAAGATGCTCCCTCAAGACTCCACCTTCACCAACGAGCCACCCCTCATAGATTTTGCCTAGAAGAGGGGAAGAAGTTTGCATGGTGGCTCGGGAAACAGTTGGACCATGTGTGCACAGTGAGCAGCCGAATAGAAAGAACTTTTAAGGCTTTGAAAGAAAGAAAAGGGAAAGAGACACTCAAGAGAGAGAGAATCTGAAGTGACCTTCATTACAAATAGAGTGAGAATCCACTCCAACACTACAAACACAAGAAAGAAGAAGAGGTTTCATACATACAAGAGGGAGCGGAAGCTCCAAGACTACTCATAGAGAGAGATGGACTCAAGAGTCTACATAAGAGAATATCTACAAGAGGGAGAGAAGGCTCATGGAAGAGGCTTGGGGAGACTAGAGCTACAGCAACATGAGGCCTAATGGTGGAAGAGATTTTTGAACAAGGGAGAGGAGGGCTCCTTTTATAGAGATTTTGTTACCCTCCTTCACCCATTTACAATTGCTGCCTGTAGATTCCTTTCCCCATCAATCACATAAGCACGTATGTCACCATCCATGTCCTTTTTGGCTACTGTTGCCATGTGTCCCATCACAAGATGCTCAAGACTCTTAAAATATTGAGAAAGTCAAGAGTTTTCTCACATGGAGCCCATAGGGACCCTCTCTTTTTCACATGTCCACATCCTCCTTATTCCACATAGGAGTTCTAGAAGGATTCCTCTTGACTTCACACTCCTCCACATGCCTTCCACATGCTTGGCATGTGGCCTCTCTTATATTATTGGAACACATGGACATGAGCCCACCTCTTTATATGACTCACCCTTCCTATTTTCTAAAAAACTCCATAATATCCCATACACAAATAACTCTCACCCCATACCAAGGTATTTATAATTCATACATATGATATTTACAATGAGCCATTCCACTCATCCTCTCCATCCCATACAATATCATAGAAAATAGAAATAAGTGAGAGTCGCTAGGCTATCACTTGATACTCAAACTCTTATCAAACATAGAGAAAAACAATACCAATGCCAAATTAAAAATATCAATTTTTGGCATCACATCTTTCCCCCCCAGTAGATCCTCTCTAGTATAGAGAGGGTCTGCTGGCCCTCAAGGTGGTCGAGCATAGAAGAATTTAAGGCGATACTCATTGGTGCATCCAGGTATCACCATGCCATCAACATCCTCAAGCTGATAGGTTCCATTCGTGACATTCATATATATCCTTATGGAGGCGTGGCCAAAAGTAATGAATCTCTGCTTCTGTTGTGGAGTTAACCCTCGAGAAAACATGCCTTCTTCCACATATTTCTGAACATCTTGTAGTTTTGGCCATTCAGTGTCTACCCAAGAAACCACCCCCTGGTCTGGCACTACAATGGCTTTAGCTAACTCATCTGCCCTTTGATTTTCTTTTCTGTTTATATGAACAAACTTGCAAAATTCAAACCGACTACATTGTGCCATAGCCTTTTGATTAAGCTCCTTCAAATGAGGACTTCTTGTCTTGTAATGCCCTTGCATTTGCTTTGTAATAAGCTGAGAATCTCCTCTTACTTCCAATTCTTTAACTTGACTTTGAAGACAACCCTCCAAACCAAGAATCAAAGCATTATACTCAGCTACATTGTTAGTTCTGATACCTGGAAGCTCTTGTCCTCTTGCCCATACCTCTTGACCTTTAGGATTCATCAAGACTATCCCCCCGGCTCCTTGTTGGCATGAAGGACTAAAAGCCCGATCAAAATACAAAACAAAAGCTATTGGTGGTGTATCCCTTTCATCTTTAATGTTCTCCTTACATTTCTTTTCTTCTCCTAGATCCTCCCGTCCTGTGAGCAAATCTACCATAGTGGACCTAGTGGTATTTTTAGTGACAAAAGAGAAAGAGAACTCTTGAAGCTCTGACAACCATTTTGCAAATCTCCCCCCAGGATTAGGCTTGCGAACTAGATATGCTAATACAGACTGAGAGGTAAGGAAGAAAAATGGTCGAGGTAAAAAATAGGAGCGAAACTTTCTGACGGAAAACACCAAAGAGAGAGCTTGCTGCTCCATTTCTTCATACCTTGTTTCCACATCTGTAAGCTGTCGGCTGGCATAATAGATGGGTTGCATTCTACCTGCCTCTCCTTTTTGTAGCAATACAGCACCAACTGAATGCAAAGATACACTTGGATTTACATAAAAGTCTTGAGACCAATCAGGGGGCTTTAATATTGGGCCCTTACTCATGGCCTCCTTAAGTTGCTGGAAAGACTCTTGTTGCTCCACACCCCATTGGAAAGAAACTCCTTTTCTTGTCAACAAGTTCATGGGATGTACTATCTCTGTGAAATCATCACAAAAGAGTTGATAATACTTGCTCTTTCCAAAATTCTACGAACACCAGTGACATTCTCAGGACTTGGCAATGCAATGATTGCTTGAACCTTGTCAGGATCCATTTGTAGGCCTTCTTGAGACATAATATGCCCCAACAAGACTACTTTTATTTGAGCCAAATGACACTTGCTAGGATTTAGACACCCTTTTGCTATATCAATCCTAGCTAAGGCCATCTTTAACTTCTCCATGTGATCTATGCATCGAGAATAAATGCAAAAATCATCCAAAAACACCCTTATGAACTTTCCCAAGTAAGGCTCTAGGACTTGACTCATGAACCTTTGAAATGTAGCTGGTGCATTGGTCAACCCAAAAAAAGGCATCACTCTGTAAGCAAAAACTCCCCAAGGTGTGACAAATGATGTTTTCTTTTGATCTTCCTCCCAAATACGAATTTGAAAGTACCCAGAATACCCATCACATATAGAATACATCTCATGCCCTGCTACTTGGTCTAGTATTTCATCTTGGAATGGCAAAGGAAAATGATCCCTCTTAGTGCATGCATTCAAAGGACGAAAGTCCACACAAACTCGCCACTTATTTCCTTTCTTTGGTGTGACAACTACAGGAGATATCCATTCTGAATCATCAATAGGAAAGATGAATCCCGCCTCAAGTAGTTGTGTTACCTCTTTCTTTAGTGCCTCAGCTTGGATCACCCCCAATCGCCTTAAGCGTTGCACAACTAGCTTGCTTTCTGGCTTCAACTCAATCTTGTGCTCCACAAGAGAGACTGGTCAAATCTATGAATAGCTTGTTGCAAAGAGACATGGAAAATCATCTAGCATGTCCAAGTACTAGAGCTTCTCACTACCTGATAGAGAATCACCAAGAAGCTCTGCATTGCATTCATGGCGTCGTTTAGTGTGCTCCACATCCTCCACATGAAGTGTCTCTACAGGATCTTCTTGCACCACCACCTTGTTCCTTCCTGACTCATCCCGATCAGCACCAAGACAAAGACCAAAGGCCACTCCTTCCACCTCACCCTCTGAGTTGGACTCCTCGGAGCTACACCCTATCTCTTCTTCTTCATCGGTTAAGTCAGAGCTTGAACTCTCTGATGTTGAAGACTCCTCCTTGACAACTTCCTTTTTGCGGCTTCTGATGTTGTAGCGCACCGTCTTATCATTTCCCTGCAAAATCAATTCTCCAGTATCCCACTTTTGAAGAGCCTTCACCTTGCATAGCCAAGGCCTTCCCAAAACCAATGGATAGGCATGTGCATCTAGCTTGGTAGGGATCACCTGAAAAGTAGTCGACACAGAAATTCCACATACATCCACTTCTAGATTCTTCACAACTCCCAAGGTCTTAACCCTAGTGTTGTCAGCCAATTTGATGTGATAAGGAGAGGTAGTACTAGAGTATTTTAAATCAGCATCTATCATGGTCTTCTCACTCATGACATTAATCGATGCACCTCCATCAATGTACACATTAGAAATCACTTAACCATCAATGATCACATCGACCACAGGTACATCATCACCAACATCTATATCTACCTTTTAAACAATAGGAATGGCACTTTTCTTCTTTTTCTTCTTTGACACTCTTGTGCTTGCTAGTTTTCCCCATTCCTTCCGTAGTTTTGGAGACAAAGCAAGTAATTGACCAAAGGTGATATGAGCTTCCTTTTCTTTAAGGTCGGACAACAAGTCATAGATTCCAATTCCTTGTCCTAAAGGAAAGTCTGACTGGCTAATTCTCCTTCTAGATGCCTTCTTTTTCTTACTACAGTGTTCCTCTTCCTGATGTTCCTCATCTACTTCTTCCTTGCTTTCTTCTTCTTCTTTTGCTTTACCATGCCCCCGTTTAGCCATCATTACCTCTCTTTCCTCATCCCCTGAAGAAGCTTCTAACAAGGATACTTGTTTTTCTTCTTTCTTTCTCAGTCTAGGACACTCGGGGTGATAGTGACCTTTTTCATTACATTCATAGCAAGTGACCCCACTCCTATCTTGAGGCCTATCTTCACTCTTTAGTGCTCTAGGTTGTCATGCATTAACCAAATGCAATTTCAAATCAGCAAACTCTGCCATCAATTGGGAGATATTATGATCTAACTCAGAGGACTTTGGTACCTGAGGAGTGCCCATTACCTCCACCTTAGAAGTTGAAGCTGTTGAAGACACAAAAGAGGATTCGATCTTTAGAGAAGCTTCTTTCTTGGTTGCAATGCGAAGTGCCTCCACGTATGTTGTTGAATCTTTACTCTTTACTTTTGAGTGAAGACGAGGCTCCAAAGCCATAACAAATTTGCTCATCTTTAAGTGCTCCATCCCTGAGAGACTTTGAGGAGCCGATGATGCAGATGCCACAGCTCGCAAAGCTGCCCTTTCATACTTTGTCCATAAAGTTTCATATCAGATTGCCAATGCAGAGACCAACTCACCCTCTCCTTGATAGAACCGGTCCAACTGCAACATCAAAGCATTTGGCGACTCCACTGCCCTAAATCTCTGCTTCATTGCTGCCACCACTTGGTCCCAGTCCTCCTTGGTAGAGTCTGGCAAGATCTCATGCCAACTCAAGGCTACACCTTCAAGAAAATCCGCCCGATCCTTCATGGACCATCCAGAAAGCCGGCATCCTCGAACAAAATCCCGAAGATAAGACTCCGGGTCTTCCCCTTGGGTCCCTCGAAACACTGGAATCTTCACCATGATGAAACACAAAAAGGAAACACCAAGATCCAAATAATATCTTAAACAAGATCCGAACAAGATCCCACAGATCCTTAGTATACCAAGACCAACTTATTATGCATAACTACTTGCTAAAAACCCTCCACAATGTGATCCTCAACAAAATCTTCAAAAATAAGTGACCAACCAGCACCATGAAAGCATTGTGTATACATGCATTCTAGAATCACCCTTCTCACAATAGAAAGTGCACATAAAGCTTCAAGATATTGTACTCTTCATCATTTGCATAGCAAAAGCAGTTGAAGGCATTAAGAATCACCACTCCACTGTTATAGTCGAAAACTACCCAAAGACTCAACTCTTCTTCACACCAAGCTGCCAGTGCATGGAACAATCCCCAATCTATCATTGTGCCTGCTGCTGGCGTTGTTGATTCACCAACATATTCAACAGTGCAAACATAAAGGATATGATCATGGTGACTATGCGAATAGCTTGAGCATCACCTTCACAATCTTCAAGTTCTCTTAAACGGGTTGCAATCTCTTCTAACAGAGTTCTTTCAGGCATCTTCTTTATCTCATCAAAACACATGCCTCTTCTAGGCATAACATGGAATCAAGGACACCCGAGACCATTTAGTAAGGTGGGATGAATCCAATACCAAACGTACCCGGCGTCTCCACCAAAAGATGTGACATGAAGTTGGGGGTAATAAACTTCACGCACCTCTTCACTTCCTGCTGCTTTTGAATTGACTGACAAAGATATTTATCATTGAGAATGGGACATTAGAAAGAAGCTTTTATGCCAATATACCACACCATACTTTCCTCCCTCAGATGAGAATGAAGATGGTAACATCCCAAGTGATGTTGTAATCAAGCATAGGGAGAAGGAAAGGATCAGCAGAGGCCATAATCTCAGCGAGCCGCCGGTCTGCACCAAAGAGAAGAGTGATACGTTGTTAAAAGAAGATCTTGTGGCTCAACATGACATGAATTGATATATATCGAGGAGTTTGAAGGGGCTGGTTGGGTCGGATAGGTAGATTTCGAGGAAACATTACACCTCCTTCATAGACACCTTTACACTTAGCTCAAAACACTCTACAAACTATCATTAGACACAGAGGCCTATAACTTTCAGTAGAGACATAATATCAGAGATTCAAGCAAACAAAGAGATGCTGAGATGGGCTTCGTGCTGATATGAGTTTCATTGAAGACAGACAGATGGTTGAAGAGATATGGACAGATTACTGGAAGGGGGTAAAAACTATCATGAAAACAGACTGTCAGACACAGAGAATCATAACTTTTTGTAGCAGTATTTAATTCAAGATCTGATCATATACAAACATGCGTCTTAAATAGAGCTTCACGCTGATATAAATTTCATTACAATCGGACTATCGAGCAGAAAGTTATGAGCAAAACACTAACAGGGGGTCAAACCGTTATGAAAACTGCCCTCCACCCAGGCTAATTTCGCCTGAGCAGGATGCTCCCTCAAAACTCCACCTTCATCAACGATCCACCCTTCCTAGATTTTGCCTAGAAGAGGGGAAGAAGTTTGCATGGTGGCTCGGGAAATAGTTGGACCATGTGTGCACAGTGAGTAGCCGAATAGAAAGAACTTTTAAGGCTTTGAAAGAAAGAAAAGGGAAGAGACACTCAAGAGAGAGAGAACCTGAAGTGACCTTCATTACAAATAGAGTGAGAATCCACTCCAACACTACAAACACAATAAAGAAGAAGAGGTTTCATACATACAAGAGGGAGCGGAAGCTCCAAGACTACTCATAGAGAGAGAATAAACTAGAGAGAGATAGACTCAAGAGTCTACATAAGAGAATATCTACAAGAGGGAGAGAAGGCTCATGGAAGAGGCTTGGGGAGACTAGAGCTATAGTAACATGAGGCCTAATGGTGGAAGAGATTTTTGAACAAGGAAGAGGAGGGCTCCTTTTATAGAGATTTTGTTACCCTCCTTCACCCATTTACGATTGCTGCCTGTAGATTCCTTTCCCCATCAATCACATAAGCACGTATGTCACCATCCATGTCCTTTTTGGCTACTCTTGCCATGTGTCCCATCACAAGATGCTCAAGACTCTTCAAATATTGAGAAAGTCAAGAGTCTTCTCACATGGAGCCCATAGGGACCCTCTCTTTTCCACATGTCCACATCCTCCTTATTCCACATAGGAGTTCTAGAAGGATTCCTCTTGACTTCACACTCCTCCACATGCCTTTCACATGCTTGGCATGTGGCCTCTCTTATATTATTGGAACACATGGACATGAGCCCACCTCTTTATATGACTCACCCTTCCTATTTTCTAAAAAACTCCATAATATCCCATACACAAATAACTCTCACCCCATACCAAGGTATTTATAATTCATACCTATGGTATTTACAATGACCCATTCCACTCATCCTCTCCATCCCATACAATATCATAGAAAATAGAAATAAGTGAGAGTTGCTAGGCTATCACTTGATACTCAAACTCTTATCAAACATAGAGAAAAACAATACCAATGCCAAATTAAAAATATCAATTTTTGGCATCACACTACCTAGTGGTATTTTCAGTGACAAGAGAAAGAGCTCTTGAAGCTATGACAACCATTTTGCAAATCTCCCCCCAGGATTAGGCTTGTGAACTAGATATGCTGATACAGACTGAGAGGTAAGGATGAAAAATGGCTGAGGTAATAAATAAGAGAAAAACTTTCTGACTGAAAACACCAAAGAGAGGGCTTGCTGCTCCATTTCTTCATACCTTGTTTCCACCTCTGTAAGCTGTCAGCTACTAGTGCATGAAACAATCCCCAATCTATCATTGTGCCTGCTGTTAGTGTTGTTGATTCACCAACATATTCAAGAGTGTAAACGTAAAGAATATGATCATGATGACCATACGAATAGCTTGAGCATCACCTTCACAATCTTCTAGTTCTCTTAAATAGGCTGCAATCTCTTCTAACGGAGTTCTTTCAGGCATCTTCTTTATCACATCAAAAAACATGCCTATACTAGGCATAACATGCAATCAAGTAAACCTGAGACCATTTAGTAAGGTGGGATGAATCCAATACCAAATGTACCTGGCATCTCCACCAAAAAGATGTGACATGAAGTTGGGGGTAATAAACTTCATGCAGCTCTTCACTTCCTACTGGTTTCAAATTGAGTGATAGAGAAATTCATCACTAGGAAGGGGACATTAAAAAGAAGCTTTTATACTAAGAGACCACACCATACTATCCTCCCTTATATGAGAATGAAAATGGTAACATCCCAAGTGATGTACTCAAGCATAGGGAGAAGGAAAGGATCAGCGGAGGCCATAATCTCAGCAAGCTGGTCTACACCAAAGAGAAGAGCGATATGTTGTTAAAAGAAGATCTTGCGGCTCAACATGACATGAACTGATATATATTGAGGAGTTTGAAGGGGATGATTGGGTTGGATGGGTAGGTTCCTAGGAAATATTGCACCTCCTTCATAGATACCTTTACAATTACCTTAAAACACCCATAACTTTCAATAAAGACATGATATCAAATATTTAAAAACATATTGAGATGTGCCTTGAAATGGGCATCATTTGATATAAGTTTCATAAGAAACAGAGAAGCGCTCGGAAAGATATGGATAGTTTATTGGACGGGGGTAAAAACTATCTGAAAAAGAAATAGTCACACACAGAGAGTCATAAATTTTTGGTTTGACATCTAATATAATAATTAAAGATATAAGATGATGCTCCTTGAAGAGAGCTTCGCATTGATATAAGCTTCATCTAAATCGAAACACCGAGCGAAAAGTTATGAACAAAATACTAACAGGGGATCAAACTATCATGAAAAACACCTACTCCTTCTTCTAGTGCCGACTTGGGAGAATACTACCTCCATGCTTAGAATTCATCAATGATCCAAGTCCCATAGAGGTCTCCTAGGAGGGAAGAAAGAGCCCCCTTTGTGACTTGGGAAATAGATAAACCATGTATGCGCAATGAGTAATAAAATAGACAACACTTGTGAGCACTTTGGAAGAGAAAGCAATGGAAAAAAGGGAAGAGACACTCAAGAGAGAGAACATGAAGTGACTTTCATTACCAATAGAGTGAGACTCCACTCTAATGCAACTCAAAATACTACAAACACAAGGGAGAAGAAGAAGTTTTATACGTACAAGAGGGAGCGGAAACTCTAAGACTACTCATAGAGAGAGAATGAAGTAGAGAGAGATGGACTCAAGAGTCTACATAAGAGAATATCTACAAGAGGGAGAGAAGGCTCACGGAAGAGGCTTGAGGAGACTAGAGCTACAGCAACATGAGGCCTAATGGTGGAAGAGATGTTAAACAAGGGAGAGGAGGGCTCCTTTTATAGAGATTTTGTCACCCTCCTTCACCCATTTACAATTGCTGCATGTAGATTCCTTTCCCCATCAATTACATAAGGCCATATGTCACCATCCATGTTCTTTTTGGCTACTCTTGCCATGTGTCCCATCAAAAGATGCTCAAGACTCTTAAAATATTGAGAAAGTCAAGAGTCTCCCCACATGGAGTCCATAGGGACCCTCTCTTTTCCATATGTCCACATCCTCCTTATTCCACATAGGAATTCTAGAAGGATTCCTCTTGACTCCACACTCCTCCAAATGCCTTCCACATGCTTGGCATGTGATCTCTCTTATATTATTGGAACACATGGACATGAGTCCACCTCTTTAGATGACTCACTCTTCCTATTTTCTAAAAACCCCATAGTATTTTATAGACAAATAACTCTCACCCCATACCGAGGTATTTATAATTCATACCTATGGTATCTGTAATGATCCATTCCACTCAACCTCTCAATCCCATACAATATCTTAGAAAATAGAAATAAGTGAGAGCCGCTAGGCTATCACTTAATACTCAAACTCTTATCAAACATAGAAGAAAACAATACCAATGCCAAATAAAATATATCAATTTTTGGCATCACAGTGGCATGGTCTCAACCATCAACATTAAAGAAAATAATTTGATAGAAGTTGTGTGCAAAGGGGAGAATGACGATGTGTCTACAAGTTATGAGTTACACACAAGCACGAGGGATTCGCTAGTAGTAATAAGGAGACGTCACCTACATGCAATAAATATATGAAAATTCCCCTTATCTACCCCCTATTTACAAGACCTTACCTTATAAAATGTACCTTCCTTCCCTTATATAACCCCCCTCCCTTACACTCACGTGGTACCATACGATAAACCCTAGTGGACACCTCAGGTGCACAAGCACTTCTTGAAGCCCTTACCAGATTCAATTGAAGGATCCCAAGAATTACTTAGTGCCTAGAAGCATTGAAGAAAATTTGGGATGCATTTCCAAGTGGTGGTGTTGTATCTTCAGCAGCAGTAAGTACACCATCTATAACATGTAGCCTCAAGTTGTACCACCAATATCTGTGGCGATAACTACGGTATCTCTGGCAAGAGTAACTACAATATTTGCTGCAGTATCTATAGTATCTCCAACTGTACCTACACCATTGATTGCTACAACTACATGAACAAGAAGGAGTGATCGTGGAGCAGATTCAAGTTCCACAGCTATTCCTAGACAGAGAGCCAAAATAACTCCTACTCCATGTGTAGATTGTTCAAGTGCAAGTTATTTAAAACCAAGCAAAAAATTAGATAGTGATGATCAGGAGGATCCGCAAGAAGAAGATACAAGTCTCGCAGATTTTTCTATAAGTGTGGCAGACTTACATCCTCCAGAGGATGAGGGGTACATTTGGGGATTTTCACAATTCAACATGGACACAATGCTTATTGATCCAACTTCGTTGTTCACAAATCAAAGAAAGCTAGATAAGACATTTTCACGCAAATTGCATGAAGATACGAGGAAATCAAGAACTTTAGTTGCCACTAATATCACTCTTCACCCTATGGCACCTAAGAGACTTTAAGAAGGTGATCCTACATTGCCTAATGTCACATTTCAAAAGCACGTGGACTTTCTTGATGCTTTTGAGAACTTTAGAAGGAGTGACTTTATTCATGGAGAGGCTTTGTACCAAAGCCAATATGGGACTAACATCGAGAAGAGATACATGTTGGCAAAGAATAGATTCTTGGAAAGATGCAGGTTTGAGCCCATTGATGGGCAACACTTTTGTGAAACTTGTAAGAACACCCTTGATGAGGGAAGAAAAGGAAACTTACCATAGATTGAGTGGATGGAAAGTTTCAATGGGTCATTTGTCATGTATGCATATTTAACGATGACTCGAAGTACATTTTAGAATCAAAAAGGTTGAATTCTGCTCCATTTAGGTTTAAAAAAAGCTCTTCTCTTTCTGAGATCCTGATAAAGGCAAGGGAGTTATGGGTGGGCTGTGGAAAGCCACAAATAGTGAAGGGTAGGAGACCTACATCTAAGTACATGGCAAAGAGGACTCGGTTCTATAGATGTTTGAAAGGTGTTGTAAGCAATACGCAATGCATACCAAGTAATAAGGTTGAGGCAAAGGATTTGAACACCGCCGTTGTAAGATACAGGGATGTTACTTGCATTGTCTTCCATGAGGACTCAGTGTTTCAAAGCATGGTGGATGTTTGCCAAGCATATGAAATAGGAAAGATATCCTTCGAGGCACCAGAGCACATTGCAACTCAGAGGAAAGAAATAATGAAACCGATGTCTATTGTTTGGTGGAGAGCATTAAGGTTTGTTTTGGATGCAATAACACAAGAAGTATGCAAGAAGATCCTAAGCGGTGACTGCTTCTTTGGAAAGAAGAGCAAGCATAGCAACTTGGATGAAGTGGTCACCCAAATGATTCAAAGTGAGGATGCTCTCTCGGCACTATTGTTTTCATTGAAATTTGATAATGAGTTAGTTGGCAAGTCAATTGATGTGGATAAGAAGAAAGCACTTAGCCTAGGTCAATTCCTTGATAAGACATGGGCTAGAAAGTGGTTGGATTCAATGGATACAGATGCCACACCAACAAAGGATCTAAGAGCTAAAATGCCAAAGGTTGTTGAGACAGAATATATGGACATCAAGAAAAAGGCCTTGTAGTCCACTGCTCAAGGTAGAGCAATTGGTGGTTTAGATGATGGTTCTCCATTCAGCTTCTCCTATGATATCTTGCTATCAGAGAATGATACAAATTTTGCACACATCAATCGCATTGATACAGAGCATTTAATAACAATGAGCATTCATACTTGGGAGAAGCCATGTGTATTTTTCATAGATGAATTACAAGACCTTGTAGTGTCATGGATAGTTGAACTTGCATGGTTTATCATAGAAGGTCCCGGTGGCAGATAAGAAAAGATCAACGTTGGTCCTGTTCATGACAGAATCACAAAGGGATGCCTTGTATGCAAGTTGGCACTTGCATTTGGGTATTTACTTTCAAAAGTATACCATGGTATAGTCCTACGCAATCATATGACTGTCTTGGAAGGCACTACCATTCAAGTCTTGCAGCCTTTCTTGATGTGCTTCTTATCCAGGGGTGGTGGCAATCTAATCGAAATTCCTTTAAGGACTCTCGAGCTTCATTACTTTGAGGACAATAAGGTTAAGCTTAATGCAGCAATGGCGGATTACAGAAAGCCGATGGATCTTTATGTGATACTAGAGATGACAAAGAATTTATTGAATGATGGGTGGGAAGTAGCATTGTATCAAATGGGTTTTGCTGCTAAGAAATTGCTACACCAAGGTAGAAATGTAAATGTCATTGATACCCCCCATCAGATTGAGTTCTTTGACACATATTACGGTTGCACTACCTTCTTTGAAGAGGAAAATGTCAAAGAAGAGGGTAGTGAGTCTGAGGGTGATGATTCTAGCTCAGGTGATGATGAGGATGAAAGCTCTACATCCGATGACTTACGCCAAGAAGAAATCCACACAAAGAATAAGGGTGATCAAGTGTCAACTAGAGTCAAGGAGGTTCCACTCATCATACGAGAAGGCGTGTGGCAGTAAGAAGTAGTAGTACAGCATGTCGTAGGAAAAGATAAGGCTAAAGAGATGGAAGCACTTCCCTTGAAATTAAAAGTGAGGAAGGCACCCTTGATCTTGGGTGAAGGACATGCAAGTCGATCAAGCAAGGAAGCCTTACCCAAGAAGGTATGGACGAGGTAAAGCATGACCAGGAGGAGTTACCAGGAGGCATAGATGGTTCTTCAACCATGACCTTACAGACTCCAGAGTAGCCTACTAGTCAGGAACCTAGTAGCTAAGACCCTACTCACCAAGAACTTGGTCATGAGACTCTAGAGCAGCCTTATAATTAGGTGCTTGGAACTGAAGAGCAAACTACTAGAGGCAGGATGATACTAGCAGGACCCTACTACTGAGACTCGAGTCTTAGAGTAGCCTATTAGTCAGGACCCTGGTAGTCAAGGGCGCATTGAGGACATTGGTACTATCTTAGAGCAGCCTATTAGTCAGGACCCTAGTAGTCAAGGGCTTGGCATTAGCCCTGGCATTGAGGACATTGGTATTGAGGAACATGATGGCTGATGGCTTTGTAATCACAAGTTTTGAACTTCGCAAGTTTTGAACTTCTATGTAAAGCAAATATCTAATAAAAAGTTAATTACTTTTTTTATTTCTTTACTCGCATTATTGTGTATAAAGATTGTTTATGAGGTCCATTTTATACTTAATGGTGTATTTTAAACTTTATGTCAATGTTTTTTTATAGTTAAGGGTGTTTTTTAATACCAAGTGAGGTGTATATGTACACCACTTACACATAAAAGGATGTATGTACACTACCTTTCTAAGGGGTTTATGTACACCACCTTTCTAAAAGAAATGGTCATAAAGGTGTGTGCATGCCACTTATACATAAAGGTGTTTATTTACACCACCTTTCGAAGAGAATTGGTCATCTATTGATGTTCTTAGGTGATAGTAGCTCAATTCATAAGAAGTTATGAAGATGTTTATGTTAGATATCAATGCTCCACTCTCGTGTAACTACGCAAGAACCAACTAACTCTACTTGTAACCCCCCCATATGAGGAGAATGCATTTGAGTAGCTCGGTTATCCAGTAGGTCCTGGTTTGGACACCAGATGGGGGCCATGTGTGGCCTGATGGCTGGACGGAGTTGGCACATTGCCAACTAGACTACATGCAAGTGCGAGAAGGCATCCCATGACTAATCGCACTGAGGGTAGACAGAGCATTTCTCGGGTCTAGCCCACTCTCGGGTTGCGAGGCCCGTTTGGAGTCCCAGATGATCTCGGATGGCTGTGCCAGGCCGCGGTAGGTTAGTTGCTCTATTTTACGCCACGGTTCTATTGTGTGATCGGTGGCCTATTTCGAGACCGACCCATAGTCAACCATTTTGGGCAGACTGGGTCAGTCACCCAATTGGGTCCAACCGACTATGACTAGTGGCTATATAAGAGCAAGCCTATGAAGCCCATTTCATCATTGGCTACAGCAACCGTGATTCCTTAGCATCCAGCCTATGTCCTCTACTGTTTCCAGCATGCCATCGAAGCTTCTTTCACAAGAGCACACGGTTGGGAGGTAGTACCATCTATTGTATCAGATCTACAGTAATCAAATTTTTGATTCTCCATACTATCTGGTTTTCTCTCTTGCGTACGAGATCCTATTATCTGTTGAGCACAGCCATTGTATTGTTTTCTTACATGGTATCAGAGCTTGGACTCTAGCAAGAAGATTTGGTAGTGTGTTTCTGTTTGCGAGCAGATTGTGAGAGATGGCCCAGCCCGCAAGACTGCAAATCCCACCGTTCGATGAAAGAAAAAAGTTGGACGGCTTTAATTATCCACTCTGGAAGTTTAAGATGAAGACCATCCTAAGCGCATACGAGCTTTGGGATACTGCTACTGGGGTGGATGTCAGGCCAGTTGCGAGACCGCTGAATCCAGCCAATGCAGGACAACAGATAGTACCAACTGTGGATGAGATTCTCGCGTGGACAAGAAGAAATGCAGATGCACTGTGTTCTATTGTCTACAGTGTAAGTGATTCCATCATGGCATTAATTCAACATGTCACCACAACTGAGGAGGCATGGATGGTCTTGAAAAATCAGTACGAGACCATGAATCAGATGTGGATTCAGAATTTGGAGACTCAACTCGTGAACAAAAAATCATCTGAATCTGAAGCGGCAAAGAAGTTCATCACCAGGGTGAAGAATCTGCGCGATCAGATGACTGCGATTGGCATCACCATCACCAGCAAGAATCTATGATGGAGGTGCATACGGATTCTCCCACCAAAGTACGACGGTCTTGTTACGGCACTGAATACGCATAACAAAAATCCACCCCTCAACTTTGAGGATTTTAGCGTGATGCTTCTGGAGGAGGAGATGCGTTAAAAGACGAGGACTGGCTTTCTGGACTAGATCAAAGAAAGGTAAGGGTAAGCACTCTGGTAACCCATCGTCTTCTGATGATAAAAAGAGAAAAAAGAATATCAAGTGCTTCTATTGCAACAAGGCAGGGCACAAGTAGAATGAGTGCCGAAAGAAGATTGCAGATGAGAAGAACGGAGTAAAGAAAGAGTCTAGCAACAGTGCAGGCAGTACCAGTAGAGTTGTTTGTAGCAATTGAGGAGATTTGCATGGAGGCAGTTCATGTACGGATGAACCTTGGATCATTGATAGTGGTGCATTGTGCCACATGACCAGTCAGAAGGATTGGTATACCTCTCTATAGCCGGTAGGGAATGACATCCTGGTAGCAGTCGGCAATGATGCAAAATGTCCAGCAAAAGGAAATGGTACGATTGCTCTCAAGTTAGATGGAGTTGTAAAACAGTTGTCCGATGTTCTTTATGTGCCAGATATCAAGAGGAACTTCTTGTCCGTTTCTGCGATTACGGATCAGGACCTCAAAGTTCAATTCGATAAGAATGGTGCATAGATTCTGGATCTTCAAGGGAAGGTCGTTGGTAAAGGTACACGGTGCAACAACATCTATGAACTCTCAGCTTTCAGTGCTCGACCGATGTGAAGAACACTAAGCTGTGGCATGAGAGGTTTGGTCTTCTAAACCTTAGTTCTTTGAAGGAGATGCATAAAAGTGGAATGACCAAAAATTTCAGATCTTCCCGATGTATGTGAAGCTTGCATGATGGGAAAGCAGCATTGGCATCCCTTTCCTAAAGAGGCCAGTAGGGCAAAGGCTCCTCTAGAGCTCGTTCACATGGACCTCTATAGAAAGATAGAGATGAAAGCTTTGGGTGGTTCCTACTACTTCATGACGCTGATCGACGACTACAGTAGAAGGATATGGATATACTTCCTGAAGACTAAAGACGAGGCTTTTAGAAAGTTCAAGGAATGGCATGTAATGGTCGAGAAAGAATCGAGGAGGAAGGTGAAGAAATTGAGATCAAACAGAGGTGGAGAGTTCACATCAACTGAATTCGAAAGTCACTACAAAAGTCACAAGATCAAGAGGCAGAAACCCCCGCCACATACATCACAGCAAAATGGAGTAGTAGAACGCAAGATGCACGTCATCTGTGAAATGGGCATGAGTATGTTGAAAGGGAAAGATTTGCCAAAGACTTTTTGGCCTAAAGCATATAACACGGTAGTTTACATTCTCAATCATAGCTACACGAAGGCTGTGAATGGGATGACTCCATTGCAGGCCTTTTCTAGTAAGAAACCTTCAGCTGCACATTTCAGAGTTTTTGGATGTGACTGTTTTGTGCATATCCCTGATGCTAACAGGACCAAGTGGGAACCGAAGAGCCAGAAGTGTATTGTCTTGGGCTACAGTGAAGAGGAGAAGGGTTACCGCCTCTATAACCCTATTACCAAGAAGGTAATAGTAATTCACGATGTGGTCTTCTCAGAACAACCACATCAATTGGATGAGGATGCTTCCTTCCCAGACAACCAGGACCAGGATATCCATCCAGTACCACCACCAACAGCAGATCGAACTCCCACAACGGTGCTTGGGAGGATTCAAGATAAAGAAGATGAAGAAGAGCCTGCAGAACCACAACGGCAATGGCCATTCCTGAAGTGGGTAAAGTAGCTTTTGGATGGCAGAGAACCTCCAGCCATTGAGGAGGAACCATCCAAACACCACCGGTCCAAGAGATTAGAGGAGCAAAGAAGGGCGCAAGAACACTTGGTCAACTATGCTTTGATGATAGAGGTGATCCATGCTGATGAACCCAAGTGTCTTGAAGAGGCATAGGGTGATGATAGGTGAATGGAGGCTATGCAGTCGGAGTAATGGCTCCATAATGAAGAACAACACTTGGGACCTTGTGGATCGACCACCAAAATGTAAGGTAATCGGCACCAAGTAGGTGTACAAGACCAAGTACAAGTCTGACGGCACGTTGGATAAGTACAAGGCTCGGCTCATGGCAAAAGGATTTTCACAGCTACATGGTTTTGATTATCAGGATACTTTTTCTCCCACAGATCAGACTAACCACAATTCACAGTGTTTTGGCTTTAGCTACCCAAGGAAGTTGGCCCATGTTTCAGATGGATGTAAAATCCGCCTTTCTGAATGGGGATCTCCAGGAGGAGGTATACATGGAACAACCACTAGGTTTTGTGATCCCCGGTTCAGAAGGTAAATTTTGTAAATTGAAGAAGACACTTTACGGGCTGAAATAGGCCCCACGAGCGTGGTACCAGTGAATTGATGCCTACTTTTTGCAAAACGGGTTCAAGAGGAGCCCATTTGATGCAAATGTGTATATCTTTAGAGAAGGAGGCAAGTGTATGATCGTGGTCCTTTATGTGGATGACCTTGTCATAATAGGGAACCATGAAGAGAAGATCTCGCAGACAAAGCATTTGCTAGGAAGAGAGTTTGAAATGGCAGCTGATGCATTTCTGTTTGGGGATTGAAGTTTGGCAAGAGCCAAAACAGATCTTCATCTCACAGCTAAAGTATGCTGGAGAGATACTGAAGGCATTTGGCATGGCTGAGTGCAAGACAGTTGGTACCCCTATGGAGGTTTACGTGAAGCTCTCAAACGAGGATTCATCACCACAGGTGGACGAAGGGAAGTACAGAAGACTTGTGGGCAATTTGATTTACTTGTGCAACATGTGGCCAGACATAAGCTTTGCAACTGGTGTACTAAGTAGGTTTTCTAGTAAGCCTCGGGAGAACCATTGGAGGGCAGGGATGCAGGTGCTAAAATACATCAAAGGCACACTTGATTATGGCATCACCTATACCAAGGGCAACATCTTGACCAAATTCTGTGACTTGGATTGGGCAGGAGACGTGGACAACAGGAGATCAGTGGCAGGTTACTGTTTCTCACTTGGATTTGGAGCTGTGTCATGGGTCAGCAAGAAGCAACCTACAGTTGCTCTTTCTTCTACTGAGGCTGAGTACAAATCAGTATGCTTTGCTTCTTGCGAGGCAGTGTGATTGAGGAGGATTTTAGGGGACATGGGTATAGTGTAGAACAAGCCTATGCAATTATCATGTGACAATCAGAGTTGCATGGCGATTGCAAAGAACCCGATGTTCCATGCTCGCACAAAACACATTGAGATTCAATATCACTTTGTATGCAAGCTCATCATGGATGGAGAGGTAGACTTGATGTACTGTCCGACTATAGAGAATGCTGTGGACATCTTCACGAAGGCTCTTGGAAGAGACTTACTAGAGAGGCGTCTTCATCGACTTGGGATTGGGCCAAAAAAGTAAGTTCACTTGCAGGTGAACATTGAGGGGGGGTGTTAGATATCAATGCTCCACTCTCGTGTACTATGCAAGAACCAGCTAACTCTACTTATAAGCCCCCCATATGAGGAGAAGGCATTTAAGTAGCTCGGTTATCTGGTAGGTCCTAGTTTGGACACCAGATGGGGGCCATGTGTGGCCTGATGGCTGGACGGAGTTTGCACACTACCAACTAGGCTACATGCAAGTGTGGGAAGGCATCCCATGACTAACTGCACTGAGGGTAGATAGAGCATTTCCTGGGACAGCCCATTCTCGAGTTGCGGGGCCTGTTTGGAGTCCCAGATGATCCCAAATGGCTATGGGCCGAATGAAGACTGTAGGTTAGTTGCTCTATTTTATGCCACGGTTCTATCGTGTGGTCAATGGCCTATTTCGGGACCGACCCCCAGTCGACTATTTTGGGTGGACTGGGTCGGTCACCCAATTGGGTCCAACTGACTAGGACTAGTGGCTATATAAGAGCAAGCCCGTGAAGTCCATTTCATCAGTGGCTATAGCAACCCTGATTCCTTAGCATCCAGCCTCCGTCCTCTACTATTTCCAGCATGCCATCAAAGCTTCTTTCACAGGAGCGCACGGTTGGGAGGCAGCGCCATCTATTGTATCAGATCTACAGTAATCAAATTTTTGATTCTCCATACTATCTGGTTTTCTCTCTTGCATATGAGATCCTGTTATCTGTTGAGCACAAACGTATTGTTTTCTTACAGTTGATGTAGACCACCTTTGTAAGAGATTTGGTTATGCATTGATGTTCTTAGTACATAAACGTAGGTCAATATGTACACCACCTTTCAAAGAGAATTGGTGATGTATTGATGTTCTTAGGTAATAGTAGCTCAATCTAAACATTGAAAAGTTTTTGAATGAAAGCCAATACATGTACACCACCTTTCAAAGAGAATTGGTGATGTATTGATGTTCTTAGGTAATAGTAGCTTAATGTACTCACAAATACTTTAATAGCAAGATTTTCATGATCATATTAAGCAGTAGAAGAGTATACTATCTATCCTTAGTAAGATATGCATCATAGGAAGTATGTACTTAATCACCAAATCTTTTGTTTTGAGTTGTCAAATCTAGTTCAAAAAACAACATTACTAGTATATTCAAAAATTTTGGACTGTTTTTAGTCCATTTCTCGAATTGGACTTTACACAAGTCCAAAAATTTTGAATAGTGTGTTATCTTCCCTCTCCACCTCCCCACAATTTCCTTCTCTTCTTATTTTCCTCAATGGCAGACATCCCGGTATTCTGTGGCCAAATGGGTGAGAACTCAAAAGAATACCTAGTTGCATTCAAACGGCGATGTGTGTCCCTTAATTTCATAACAAAATATTGGTTGTTGTTGGTATTACCCACATTCTTGGAAGGATTGGCTCAGGTATGGTATGAGAAGTAGATAGAGGCGGTCCGTCAGAGTTGGCCAAGGCTGACTACAGCAATGATCGAAATATTTCGGCAAGATGAAGAGCAAGAAAATGTGCACTTGCAAGTGGCAAATTTGAAGCAATTAGAAGGAGAGACGGGGCATCTTAGAGGATATCAATCGACACCCACATAAAGTGGAAGTCATCATAGATAATTGCCGCATCAAGACTGTGTGCATTGATGGTGGTGCCGCATGTAACATCATGGTTCCCCGCATCATGAAAAAGTTAAATCTAAATGCACTAGGAGCTCCTCTAATCTGATCAAGGTAGTAGATGGAAGATGACTCGCTACCATGGGGGTCATTGAGGATTTGCCCATCATAGTCAATGGGCTAACTACCACCATCAATTTCTATGTGGTCAACATAGAAGATGCTGGAAGAAGTTATCTAACCATACTTGGGTGACCATGGCTGAAGAAGAGTGATGAAGTCAACTACTGGAAAACCACACACATGTCTTTTGGCACTTCAAAGGAGAAGATCCCAGTTTAGCCTGGTGCGGTGGAACCAAAAGAAGAAGAGGAGTTGGGAAGTGACACTGCCTCACCCACAGTATCTGAGTCTCTTGAAGATTTAGGCAGGGGGAAGAGGGCTCCGAAGAAGAAATCTATATGATGGAAGAGTCTCCTAATCCACTACCAATAGAGAAGGTAACTGCCACACCCCAAGAGCTAGAGTCTATGCTTTCTTCTGATCTTACTCCCAATGAAAAAGATGAACTCTTAGAAATGTTTAAAGATTTTTCTGACCTCTTTGCCATGAGTTACCATCATTTGCACCATGTGACTGCCATAGAACATAAGATATAACTGAAGCCGAATGCTAAGCCTGTGGCACAAAAGTTTCGAAGGTTAGGCCCAATTGAAACTGATGCACTATACACGGAGGTGCGGAAGCTGGTAGAAGTTGGATTCATTGTTCTAGTCACCAACATCGAATGGGTTTCACCAGTGGTTGTCACTCCCAAGAAAAACAACAAGTGGCGGGTTTGCATCGATTATAAGAAGCTCAACGCGGCCACAAAAAGAGATCATCATTCTTTGCCATTTCAGCACATCATTCTGGAAAAGGTGAGCAGCCATGAGATGTACACTTTTTGTGATGGCTACTCAGGGTTCTATCAAATGAGAATTGCATAAGAAGATGTGTACAAGACTACATTTGCCATGCCCTGGGGCACTTTTGCTTTCAAAGTGATGCCGTTTGGTCTTACCAATGCTCCAGCTACATTTCAACGGTTCATGTAGATGGTCTTCGCCCCTTATTTGGGAATTTTCTTAGAAGTATTTTTAGATGACTTTTGCATATTTTCTACATGAAGTGAGCACATCATGAAGGTTTGCATGGCTTTCAAAAGGATTAATGAAGAAAATGGCCTCCTCAACCCTAAGGAATGCACTATTGGGGCCACTCAAGGAAGATTGCTTGGGCACGTAGTCTCAGCAGATGGTGTTAGGCCTAATCTAGATAAGGTTGATGCAATTCTTAAGCTCTCTCCACCCATCACAAGTTGTCAAGTGCGTTCCTTTGTGAACTTGGAAGGACATTACCAATGCTTCATTGATCAGTATCTTGCTTTGGCTAGACGCATGACTATGTTGTTCAAAGATGGTGTTAATTTTTCATGGAGTGAGGAATGTGACAAAAGGTTTTAGCAAATCAAGGAGGCTCTTGCATCTGAGCCTATTCTCCACAACCCCGATTGGTCCAAGATCTTTTATATCAACCCAGGGTTTGGAGAGCACACTTTGGTAGGGATTCTTCTCTAGCAAGGGGAAGACCGATTCATGTATCCCATTTAGTTCACTTCACAGCAAATGCTTGAAACAGAGCAATGCTATTATGATGCTGACAAGGATGCTCTATCCTTGGTGTTTTGCATTGAAAAGTTTAAGCATTATGTGGCTTATAGAGCTTTTGTCATTATTTCAAGCAATCGTCTTGCAAAGTAGGTTTTGTAGTCGCTCAATCCCCTTGGCTGGTTGGCTAAGTTCCTTCAAGAGTATGATTTTACCTTCAAAATTGTAAAAGGGGTTTGTTCTAATTTGAAGAATGCCTTAATTAACTTGGAAGAAAGTCCTGAAGTGAACCTCGTAGGCAACCATGGAAGCAGATGATCCATGGTATGGAGGCATCTACAAGTGTTTGTCTACCTTTTCTTTTCCGCCTGACTGCACTAGTTATGAGTGGAAGAAGATCTATAGAAATAGTAGGTGCTGTACACTCTTTGGTGGGGTGTTGTATCACCAAGGCACGGATGGTGTATTAAGAAGAGCTATTCATGTAGAAGAAGTGCCCAAAGCATTGCAACAATACCATGATGGTTTTTGTGGTAGACACTCTACAAAAGATTACACCACCAAGAAGATTCTACATGCAGAATATTATTGGCCAATTATGTTCAAAGATCTAGCTATGTATTGTAAGACATGCGAGCCTTGTGAATTCTTTGGTAAGAAGGATATACGGCCTGGGCAACATCATCCTGTGATGTCCATTCATCCATTTCAAAAATGGGGTATTGATTTTGTGGCCCCTCTAGCAATGACAGCCCACAAGAAAAAGTACCTTTTGGTAGCTACACAAAATGTCACCAAGTGGGCCGAAGCTATAGCTCTCTCAGCAGCAGTAAATGGTAAGGTAGTCTCAAATTTCATCTTTCAGTGCATATGGATGCGTTTTGGGACATCTATGGAGATTGTGTCCGATCATGGGAGTCCATTCTTGAATGCAGCCATGAATTTGCTTACGGAATGTATGGGAATCGATCATCACACTTCCAGCATTTATTATCCACAATCCATGGGTCAAGTGGAGCGAGTCAATGGCCTCTTGTGCACATCCATAGAAAAAATGGTGGACAAACATTGGGGCCAATGCGATCAGAAAGTTGCTAAGGCGGTTTGGGCATACAATATTACCACAAGACATCCACTAGATGCACCCCATTTGAATTAATATATGGTAACAAGACAATTCTGCCACTCGAGATAGAAGTATCTGCACTGAGGTTGGCACATGAATAAAAGATGTCAGAAGATGAACAAGTTGAAGCCTGGTTGATTCAACTTGAAAAATTGGATGAGACCTGATGGCATGCTTTGCATCATGTAGAGATCTAGAAGAATCGACAAAAAGCCTGCTTGGATGCCAGCATCATTTCGCAAAAGGAGACATGGTGTTGTGCTTTGATCTTAGATTGGACCACCAAATGGACAAAAAATTTCTTTTGTAGTGGTCTGTGCCATACCAGGTCATCAAGGAACACAACAATGGATCAATGAGGTTCATGAGCTATAGGAGCCACATAGGAGGAAACTGTTCAACAAAAGGAATCTCAAGCCTTTCTTTGTTTGGTTGTGACCTAGGCATGGCCATGCTACACATTGCATGGCTGGGGGGGGGGAATCAGTTACCGCCAAAAAATTTTCCATTGTAAATGTAATAAGTAGAAGTGAATATTTGTTTGTGGCATTAGTAAAATATAATATAGAATGGAAAGGGCCCAAGGTTTAGGTGGCATGGTATGTCCATGTGCCACCCTTCCAAGAAAGAGGACCCATAGGTGTGGTGTACATAGTCCATAAGACAAATAATATAGTATTGTGAGGTGGCATGGAATCTCCATGTGCCAGCACTCCACCTAGGCGGTCCCATGAAACATTAAGTGATATATGGCCAAGGCCAAGGGGACATATTGTATTTAATTGGTAGAGGTGGCAGGGCATCTTAGACTTTCTCATCTATGTGGGCTAGACCCATGTGCAATAGTCCAAGGCATAATATTTTCAAAAAGGAGAAGTAGGTTGAGGTGGCAAAGCATCTAGGTGTGAGCATCTACGTGCGAACCCTCCACTTGTCCTCCTAGGAAATATAATATTGACATGGAGCCATGAGGACTCTTAGACTAAGGAGAAGAAGGTTTAATTCTTGAGGGGAAGAAATTGGTGCATATTATTGAGGATGCACACTGCCAAGCCCAGATGGGAGAAGGCCTCCACCCACACCATGCATGTGGGAGGACGTATTTTATCCCCCTTCCTTTGGTTATAAAAAGGAGGGACTATTGGTTGATGGGGACATGCTCATTCTTGTATAGTCACCATGCTCTAGCCTCTAATATATATCTCCATATTTTCCATGACTCTCTTCCTTTTTTGTCTATACCATCATGCCTCCTCCTCCTCCTTTGTTCTCCACCTCCTATTGATGTACCGCTTCATTCCTCTTCTTCTCTCCCTCTCCCGGTTGTGGGTGTTGAAGGCCTTTAACGAGTGTTAATTGATGGAGCTCAAAATCCCGCAACAAATTTGGTGTGGCTGCTGGGATACGAATCTTCACGGCAATGACAATGGATTTGGAGCAATTATTTTCACCGTTCCTTCACTTTCCATTCACTTTTACAGTGTTTTCTTTTTTTCCACGAGTCTTTCCATACATTTGTGAATTGAAAATATTGAAAAGAAGAGCACCCCTTCTTAATGATGTTTTATGAAAGCCCTGTGTCTATATGCATTTAGTATGCTCCTCTACTTGATCCCACCCCCCTCATTGTCTTTATTTCCCGCTCACGTTTTCTCTTTTTTTGTTTATTGAAAAAAAACGGTCCTTTCACTTTGCACTCTCAAATTCTCCCTCTCTCATGAATTAGCCCCATCACCACAGTCCCTTCCTCTCTCGCTTGCTCCTCCCTTTTGCTCTCACTCCCCATGCTTTCTCTTCCCTTTCTCTCCCATAGTCACACTCCTCTCTGACGTCCTTTTCATCCCCTCTCCCTTACCCACGATCCTCTTTGTCGCTCACTCTCTCCAATTCACTCTTCTCTTCATTCTCACCTAAGCCCTTAGCTTACCTCACCTCCCTCAATCTCGACCTCTCCTCCCTCACTCCCCTTGTTTCCTTCAATGTTGACCTTGTTGCAATGGAGCCAATAGCATCAAAATGCATTAAAAAACCATGAAATGATGAATTACTTGTAGAGAAGCAAGTAGAGAACGTTGAAGAGCCGCAACCAAAGAATTCTAAACATTGAAGAACAAATAACAATAGCAAAAGTCTCTGCAAAGTTCCAGCGCAGTTTTGTTCCAGCAATACTGATTCTAAGAAGCAATATTGAAGAGTCTCTGCAAAGTTCCAATGCAATTTTATTCCAGTAAAGCTGATTCTAAGAAGAAATGTTGAAGAGCCTCTGCAAAGTTCTAGCGTAGTATTTTTTAGCAAAACTTGGAAGCAAAAGCCTCTGCAAAGTTCCAACGGAGCTTCATGATTGGGATTTCAAGGAATTGTTCCATCCTCATACTTCAATGCAGGAAGATACTTCTAAGAACAAATGATTAAATTTTTTCTGTTCTTGGGCGGCAAAGAAAATGATATGCAACGTTTCGGTTGCTATTGATGATCTAAAAAGCTTCGAGTAGCAAATTTCATTTTTCTTCTTTCCATTTGGATAGGGACTATCAATTATCATTTGTTTGCCCTCTACACAGCATCGCTTGGATGATGTAGTCTCCTAGTTTGCTTCAGCTCTACCACAAGGAGACATCCCTCTTTTGGATCCCGATGAAGCCAATTCAAGTGACCAAAATGGTAGGTTCACTGCCTTGCTACTTCAACTGTTATGTTTGTGGAGATTCCCAGGAAGATTGAGTATAGCCCCAATTCAGCTTGTTGTTGGCTTCTATAAGAGGTTGGCCACCCTAATGGTTGTATATCTTGTGGCTCACGCATTTCAACATCATTACTAGCCTTTTGTCTTGTTGCCCACATCAGAAATAGGAAAGAAATCGTCAATTTGGGCCCACCTCTCTTCAATTAACTGCTCATCAATTGCTACAGCCATAGCTTTGGTTTGTTACATTAGAAATCATGCTCTAAATTGTATTCAAGCCATCCCTGACCTTGCAAAGATTGACCACAATAGTAGAGGATCTTCCAGTTGTTGTGTATTATGATTATGGTTCTTTGGCTGGCCTTTTCAAGCCACGCAGACTCATCCAAAGGTAAAACAAATTTCTAGATTAGCTTGTATGACTAAGTTTGTACACTTTGAAGAATTTCTCTGAAGTATAAGGCTGGCAGCCGTGAGTACTTGGAGAGATGTATTCCTAGAACTCCTAGTTGACTTGTAGTGCCACGTGATCCACCAACTTGCTGATTCAGAAAATGGGTGGGAGCTCTTATCATGGGATGTAAAAGAAATTGAAATTCTGAACATTAGTTGGCAAGGTTTCAACTTTAATTCTCCAAGCTGCACAATAGTCGAGGTTCTGGAATCTTCAGAGGTGGTACGAGAAGTAAGGTTTGTCAACAGGTGGGAACTCCTTGAGGATTGCAGATTCGTCTTTAGAAACTGTTGTTTAATCCCAATTCACAAACTAGTGATATCTGATTACTACTTACTGCATTTGGGTCGCTTTCTCCTAGGTGATGATGATGGATGGAGAGTGCCGATTCGATGATTGATGCTCCCAAGGCTAGTCACAATAGAGATGCCGGATTCCATTTGTGCTTCCAGTGCTACACCGTTAAAAGTAAGAAAGAGGAAAGTCCACAAGAAAAAGGTTAAGGAAGCTAGAAAGCCCAAAAGTTATTATTATGACTATGCCAAGTAGTTAGGATTTTCGGAATTCTTATGTAATAATATGCATCTATATGGTTGAAATGTTCTGGCCTCAGAATCCTTTTCTACCAAATCAACCATTTGTACTGCACACTGAGTTGCATGTTGTGATCTTATTTTTTCATAAAATAAATCATTAGAGCAAAGGATTGTAAGCTTGTTTGGTCCTGCACGCCTCGCTGAAGTGTTGGCTTCCCCTCATCCCCTGATACTTCCCATTCTTGATTACCGAGAGACTTGGGATGTCCATGTTTTGGTCCTTGTATGATGTCAGCATGGGTGATGCACTTTGACAGTGCCTACAAGCCCACAACAAAAGCAACTAGAGCCGGAGTATCTTTACTTTCTCCTAATGGGGTGGAATTTTGATATAGCAGTGCTATGGCCGCCAACACATGTAATCAAACTGAATATTTAGCCCTTATCTTCAGTTTGTAAAAGCTAAGGACCATCAAATCACCCAACTCGAAGTGCAGGGGGATTCTTAGCTGGGGTGCTGACAAGTCAGTGGTGATTGGAAGGTACGAAGTGAGTCCTTGGCCTCGCATCATCATCAACATGCCATGCAACTCTACCAAGAATTTTGAGAGATCCAATTACATCACACCCCAAGGTTTGAGAATAGTTTGGTTGATACACTTGCTCAAGCCATCTGCAAGTTCAAAGGAGCTACCATTTCCAAAGTAGCTTTGTGCCCACACAATTCAAGGTAATTTATGAAGCTCGGACCTACCCCATGGAGGCGAACCGCCCGCATGCAAGTCATATATTGTTATTATTGTGGGGCATGTGGCCACCACCAAACAAAGTGTCCCAACTACATCATTCAAGTCCTCTGGCTTAAGGCCATCATTCAAAAAGTACTCCATTGACTTGCCTAGAAGAAGAAGTTGCAATGCCAGACCGCACACTGCTAGAAGACATCTCTTGGAGATTATAAGAGTTAGAGGAAACTGAAGGTGATGTGCAGCCCTTGCATCTTCTTGCCCTGATAATGGCCCTCCTCTTGGCTCTCATGAAAACTTGATGCGGCGTTGAGGCCCCCATCTCTCACAATAATGGTCTGACCATGAAGATTATTTATGAGCTTTTCTTTGCTGTTGATTCTTCTTGCACCACGTTATGCTCATTTCCCGAATCTCCATTTTCAACTTACATATGTTTCCTAGAAGTTTCATCTCCTAAATTTTGTTTCGAAATACCTCTCAATTGTTAGTAGTTAGCCAGTAGTTTTTCTTCCCTCTCCACCTCCCCACAATTTCCTTCTCTTTCTATTTTCCTCAATGGTAGACATCCCGGTATTCTGTGGCGGATGGGCGAGAACCCAAAAGAATACCTAGTTGCATTCAAATGTCGATGTGTGTCCCTTATTTTCCTAACAGAAGATCGTTTGTTATTGGTATTAACCACATTCTTGGAAGGATTAGCTCAAGTATGGTATGAGAAGCAAATAGAGGCAGTGCATCAGAGTTGGCCAAGGCTGACTATAGCAATGATCAAATATTTTGGCAAGGATGAAGACCAAGAAAATGTGCACTTGCAGGTGGCAAATTTGAAGCAATTAGAAGGAGAGATGGCGCGTCAGTATGTGGACTGAGTGGACGTACTTCTTGATCACTTGATTGCCAAGCAAGAAGACAATGCTGGATTCTAAACTGGGATGACTGAACATGTGCTGAGTTAATTGCCGGGGCTAAAGACAGTTTTCATCTCAAGCTTAAGTGGAAGGATCCGGATACCATGGAGCGGGCACAAGAGATCGCTCACAAGTTTGACAAAGTTCGGTCAACCCTGTTTCTAGGAAATACTTTGCTCCACCCCAATCTTCCAGAGCCTCACAGCGTCTACTAGGGACATTTCCTCAACCTCTTCCACTAGGAATGTATCCACAACCTCCTCCTTGGATGTATGCACCTCCCCTGCCACCCGGGGCATATCCTCACCCTCCACCTTGGGGGTTTCCCCAACCTCGCCCACAAGCTCCCCTACTTCCTACACCTTCTACCCCACCAACAGAAGAACCTAGTGTTAATGATCTTGCTAAGGCACTTAACGACTTACGACTTGAGATGGTGGGAATGAGGAAGCAAGCCAATCGCGTTCCAAGGGAACGTGCCAACATTATGTGCGTTGATTAACATCTGAAGGGTCACTACCACACTGAATGCCTGAATGGTCCACGTGTAAACCTAGTAGGTGAATCTGATGCAGGAGAGTCCAATGTGGAAGTCCTTGATCTTGGAAAGAGAAGTAGAGAAGTTGTAGGACCTTCTTTCGATCGAGGACCTGGCCTGCCAACGAAGAAGGTATCCTTTTCAGTGACTCTAGATGTTGAGATGGCAAGGCCCCCTGTCAAGAAGAGCAAAGTTCCCATATCCCATAGAAGTAAGTGGCCTCCGTCAAATTTCCCCATTGGATCAGGGCAAGAAGACTACTTTGTGGTTTAAGACATTGCCAATCGTTCTTTGGATATCACACTCCCACAACTCATAGCATTAAGCCCTATGGTGAGGTGTGAATTCCAGCAAGGGCTTTCTTCAAGGAGGTCCAAGAGGAAGGAAAAGGTGCACGAGATTTCTTCTATCTCAGAGGATATCAATCGACACCCACACACTATGGAAGTCGTCATAGATAATTACTACATCAAGAATGTGTGCATTGATGGTGGTGCTGCATGTAACATCATGGTGCCCCGCATCATGAAAAAGTTAAATCTAAAATGCACTAGGCGCTCCTCTACTCAAATCCAGGTAGCAGATGGAAGACAACTTGCTACCATGGGGGTCATTGAGGATTTGCCCATCACAGTCAATGGGCTAACCACCACCATCAATTTCTATGTGGTCAACACAGAAGATACTGGAAGAAGTCATCCAGCCATACTTGGGCGACCATGGCTAAGGAAGAGTGATGAAGTCAACCATGCAAACCTTCATGATGTGCTCACTTTGTGTAGAAAATATGCAAAAGTCATCTAAAAACCCTTCAAGAAAATCCCCAAATAAGGGGCGAAGACCATCTGCATGAATAGTTGAAATGTAGCTGGAGCACTGGTAAGACCAAACGGCATCCTTTTGAAAGCAAAAGTGCCCTAGAGCGTGGAAAATGTAGTCTTGTGCACATCTTCTTCTACAATTTTGATTTAATAAAACCATGAGTAGCCATCACAAAAAGTGTACATCTCATGGCCACTCACCTTTTCCAAAATGATGTCTTGAAATGGCAAAGGATGATGATCTCTTTTCGTGGCCATGTTGAGCTTCTTGTAGTCGATGCAAACCTGCCACTTGTTGTTTTTCTTGGGAGTGACAACCACTGGTGAAACCCATTCGGTGTTGGTGACTGGGACAATGAATCCAGCTTCTACCAGCCTCTGCAGCTCCGTGCGTAGCACATCAGTTTGAATTGGGCCTAACCTTTGAAACTTCTATGCCACAGGCTTAGCATCCAGCTTTAGTTCTATCATATGTTCTATGGTAGTCATGTGGCATAAATGATAATAACTCGTGGCAAAGAGGCCAGGAAAATCTTTAGACATTTCTAAGAATTCATCTTTTTCACTGGGAGTAAGATCAGATGAAAGCATAGACTCTAGTTGTTGGGGTGTGGCAGTTACCTTCTCTATTGGCAGTGGAGTAGGAGACACTTCCATCATATAGATTTCTTCTTCGGAGCCCTCTTCCCCCCTGTCCAAATCTTCAAGAGACTCAGATACTATGGATGAGGCAGTGTCACTTCCCAGCTCCTCTTCTTCTTTTGGTTCCACCACACTAGGCTGAACTTGGATCTTCTCCTTTGAAGTGCCAAAAGACATGTGTGTGGTGGTAGCCTCAACCTCGAGAAATGCACTATTGGGGCCACTCAAGGAAGATTGCTTGGGCATGTAGTTTCAGCAGATGATGTTAGGCTTTATCCAGATAAGGTTGATGCAATCCTTAAGCTCTATTCACCCACCACAAGGCGTCAGGTGCGTTCCTTTATGAACTTGACAGGATACTACCGGTGCTTCACTGATTAGTATGCTGCTTTGACTAGACCCATGACTATGTTGTTAAAAGATGGCATTAATTTTTCATGGAGTGAAGAATGTGACCAAAGTTTTGTGCAAATCAAGGAGGCTCTTGCATCTGAGCTTATTCTCTGCAACCCCAATTGGTCCAAGATCTTTTATATCAACCCAAGGTTTAGAGAGCACACTTTGGTAGGGATTCTTCTCTAGTAAGGGGAAGACTGATTCATGTATCCCATTCAGTTCTCTTCATAGCAAATGTCTAAAATAGAGCAGTGCTATTCTGATGCTAACAAGCATGCTCTATCCTTGGTGTTTTGCATTGAAATGTTTAAGCATTATGTGGCTTATAAAGATTTTGTCATTACTTCAAGCAATGGTCTTGCAAAGTAGGTTTTGTAGTCGCCTAATGCCCTTAGCTAGTTGGCTAAGTTCCTTCAAGAGTATAATTTTACCTTCAAAATTGTAAAAGGGGGTTGTTCTAATCTGAAGAACACCTTAATTGACTTGGAAGAAAGTCGTGAAGTGAACCTTGTAGCAACCATGGAAGCATATGATCCATGGTATGGAGGTATCTACAAGCTTGTCGCTACCTTTTCTTTTCCACCTCACTGCACGAGTTATGAGCAGAAGAAGATCTGTAGAAGTAGTAGGCGCTATACACTCTTTAATGGGGTGTTGTATTGCCAAGACACGGATGGTGTATTAAGAAGAGTTATTGATGTAGAAGAAGTACCCAAAGTATTGTAGCAATACCATGATGGTTTTTGTGGTGGACACTCTACAACAGATTACACCACCAAGAAGATTCTACATGCAGGGTATTATTGGCCAACTATGTTCAAAGATCTAGCTATGTATTGCAAGACCTACGAGCCCTGCCAATTCTTTGGTAAGAAGGATTTATGGCCTGGGCAACATCATCGTGTGATTTCCATTCATCCATTTCAGAAATGGGGTATTGATTTTGTGGGCCCTCTACCAATGACAACCCACAAGAAAAAGTACCTTTTGGTAGCTACACAAAATGTCACCAACTGGGTTGAAGCTATAGATGTCTTAGTAGCAGCAAATGGTAAGGTAGTCTCAAATTTCATCTTTGAGCACATATGTATGCATTTTGGGACACCTATGGAGATTTTGTTCGATCATGGGAGTCCATTCTTGAATGAAGCTATGAAGTCGCTCACAAAACGTATGGGTATCGATCATCACACTTCCAACATTTATTATCCACAATCCATGGGTCAAGTGGAGTGAGTCAATGGCCTCTTGTGCACGTCCATAGGAAAAATAGCAGATAGACATCGGGGCCAATGGGATTAGAAAGTTGCTGAGGCAGTTTGGGCATACAATATTACTCACAAGACATCCACTAGACATACCCCATTTGAATTAGTATATGGTACTGAAGCAGTTCTACCACTCGAGATAGAAGTATCTGCACTAAGATTGGCACATGAACAAAAGATGTCAGAAGATGAACAAGTCGAAGCCTGGTTGATTCAACTTGAAAAATTGGATGAGACCCGATGGCATGCTTTGCATCATGTAGAGATCTAGAAGAATTGACAAAAAGCCCGCTTGGACATGGTGTTGTGCTTTGATAGTAGATTGGACCACCAAATGGACAAAAAGTTTCTTCTGAAGTGGTCTAGACCATACCAGGTCATCAAGGAATGCAACAATGGATTAGTGGAGGTTCATGAGCTACAAGAGCCGCACAGGAGGAAAGTGATCAACAAAAGGCATCTCAAGCCTTTCTTTGTTCGGTTGTGACCCAGGTATGGCCATGTTGTGCATTCCATGCCTAGGGGGGGGAATTTGTTACCCCCAAAAAAAATTCCATTGTAAATGTAATAAGTGGAAGTGAATATTTGTGTGTGGCATTAGTAAAATATAATATAGAGTGGAAAGGGCCCAAGGTTGAGATGGCATGGTATGTCCATGTGCCACCCTTCCAAGAAAGTGGACCCATAGGTGTGTTGTACATAGTCCATGGAACAAATAATATAGTATGGTGAGATGGCATGGAACCTCCATGTGCCACCCCTCCACCTAGGCGGTCCCATGAAACATTAAGTGATATATAGCCAAGGCCAAGGGGACATATTGTATTTAATTGGTAGAGGTGGCAAGGCATCTTAGACTTTCTCATCTACGTGGGCTAGACCCATGTGGAATAGTCCAAGGGATAATATTTTCATAGAGGAAAAGTAGGATGAGGTGGCAAAGCATCTATGTGCCAATACTCCACTTGTCCTCCTAGGCAATATAATATTGAGATGGAGCCATGAGGCCTCCTAGACTAAGGATAAGAAGGTTTGATTCTTGAGGGGAAGAAATTGTCGCATGCTATTGAGGATGCACACCGCCAAGCCCACATGGGAGAAGGTCTCCACCCACACCATGCATGTGGGAGGAGGCATTTTATCCCCCTTCCTTTGGTTATAAAAAGGAGGGACTATTGCTTGATGGGGACATGCTCATTCTTGTATAGCCACCATGCTCTAGCCTCTAATATATATCTCCATATAAACTCTATAAGACAACAGCCTCTTGGCTCACCTAAGGCCAAGTACCCACAAATCGGAAAAAGAATAGAAAGTACAAAATGTTTAAAACAACACCCTTTTGGCTCACCTAAGTCCAAGTAGCCACAAATCACTTCTTGGATTCTCCAAGATTTCAAACATGGAAAAGAGTTCATGTTTCTTTCCTAAAAACTTTTCAATTCTCTTCATCTTGCACCGAAACTGCATATTTACAATTGCCAAAAGCTATAGCATTACAGAGTTTACATATATGATAGATCAATGTTGCTCGCACTAGCTACCAAAGTGTGCAAGCATGTCATTCAACTTACATTTATCTCCCAGCAAAGCATTCTTCCACATAGATGTTAGCTAAATTGGAGAGTTGGACTCTCGTTTGCCACTTAAATAGGATTGCTTTCGTGAAAGATTATGCAAGCTAAATTAAAGCTCTAAATTATAAGACTATGAGGTGCTCTAATATACAAACACTATGCAATATACTATAAGGCATTGACTTGCTCTCTTGTCAAGCATAGCAATATATAGAGCCATGGAAATAGTAGAGAAAGCAAAAAGGTTGGAAGCTGCTAAGGCAAGCTCGAAAGCTTAACTTCACCATCTGTGACTAATCTGAGCATTGGGGTATACATCTAGAATATCGTGTCTCTTCATCATACTCCTAATTTTAAATGTCTATGTTAGATTTGAACAAACTATAAACTGAGATAAACAAAGTAAGAAGAACATCATGAAAGTACCAAAATGCTCATACATCATAAAAGTAAGAACAATATCATGAAAGTACCAAAATGAATGTGTACATCATCATCATCATTGTGCAGAAGTGCATCCCTAAACAAGATATGTGTGAAGCGTAAACAATCATCCTGAATTAGAATTTGATAAGCCCACATATGATCCTCTAGTCATCCTCTAACGTGGCTCCTATATGACCCACTGCCCAACCGTCCGTTGTGTGCCCTCAGGCAAAGCCAGATCAGACGGGCCAGCCTCATCTCCTGCATGAGATGGGCCAGCCTCATCCTGATGAAGAGGAGGGCATGCTGCATGAGCCACCGCTGCCATATCTGCCTCCCTTGCCTCCTCTATGTATGCGCACCTCAGCTCCCAAAGTCTTGCATCTGCGAATACTCGTGCCTCAAATCCAGTGCGAGTAATCATCTCTACATGTAGAAGATGCTAGTCTCGCCCGCCCAAGCTGTTGCTCCACCCACTACTGCAATGATATCTGAAGCTCTGCCTCTCGCTCAATACAGCGTGCCTCCTCTACTCGTGCCTCGTCAGTTGGCATGAAATCACCATATGAGAAGCGTTGCGGAACACACACTGCAACCACTGACGTATCAGCACCCTCCTGCTACAGCAAATCTCTCTGTGCCTCCTCCCTGTAGTGCTCTGTCAAGACCACGTGGGCAAATGGATCAATGGCTTCACGATGACCAGGATATAGATCATCCATGCCTAGTCCTCTGTATGTGGCCACATCAATGTCAGCAAAGCATACAGGTGTTGAGAGTTCACGCTCAACATCATGTGATCATGTGTGCATAGCACCATCACGTGATCATATGTGCATAGCACTAACCTTATAGAGTGCTATAAAGGAAAGGGTTAGATCCCCTAACCCTAACCCTAAAAGGGTTTGTATATATTCTATTTTTTCAACTAAATCTAGTGTACAGTTAGTCATTTGTGGTGTGCTCTCTAGCTGTGCCCTCTCTCCTCATCTCCACTCTTCTCCTCTCCCCTCTTCATATTTTGTCATGGTATCAGAGCTTCCTTGTCTTCTGCTGAGACATTGAGTTTCTTGAGAGTATGAGAGAGTGTGATAGAGAATTTCCGTCGTCGATTCATTGAAAGAAATTTCCATCATTGTTCTTGAGAGAATTCTAATTGAGAGCTTATGTTTTCATTATTGAGAGAAGAGTGAGAGAGCTTACAAAGCTCGGATATAGGGAGAGTTCATTTGAGAGAAAAGAGAGTTTTTCAGAGACTATTGAGAGTTTGTGAGAGCTCTTCGTGAGAGAGATATGCTTATGACAGAGAGTCTGAGTTAGCCAAGGCCTCGACTTGCTTCTATCTCCAGCGCAACAACAACTACGAAGCTCCTCAATTAATGAGCCAGTGAGCCACGCCAACGAGCCTTCTCACGACAGCCCATAGCAAGGCGACCTTGCAACAGATCCTCCATCGACCGGCTTCATTGAAAGACACCGAAGGATGTCTCCAACTACGAGCCACTGGCACTCCAAGGCTCCCAGCAGCTCCAACGCCTAGCTCATGAGCTCACGCTTCTACTATCTAATGCGACTGGCTCCAAAACCTCCAACAGCAATAGCCAACGGGCTGCTCCATCGACAATGCAACGCCTCTATCGCCATTTGCTTTCAAAGCAGACGACGAGCCGCCAGCCCATCTAAAGCCTTCAAACGGTCATAACGTCGAAGGTGAAGGAGATGGAGAGGACGACGAAGATGACCAGGATCCATCGGAACTTTGTCCAGGTAGTCAACATGCTTCGCCAATGCGTTCTTTTGCTTCGGATTGACCGTACTGTGCTCCTTGAAGCTCTCCATAGCATGCGACTCCAAACGGCTCCATCGACGCGGTTCCTCTTCTCCGGCTACATCTACAGCTACATAGTGACAGGAAATGCGAATGCCCAAGTCTCAGAAAGGCATAGGAGTTGCCAATTGTGGCACGATGGACAGCAGGAGCGCGATCGGCAGCAGGCGGAAGCGAGCATAGCATCTAGAGCTGCTGCTGATGAAGCTCGCATCGCTGCAGCAGATGAACTCGCGCTCACTAGCAATGCAAGCCAGTTGAGGATCACACATAGACTCCAACGAGCTCCAACAGAAACGACGACGGAATCTTCCTAGATTCTGTCAGAATCTTAGAAGATTCCGATTGCTCTCCTAGCGCCACGTGGCAGCGAGGGAGGATATCTTATCCTCAACCTCACCACATTGAGGTGTGGTCAGCCAAGTGACACGTGGCAATCCTATCTGCCACATAAGCAGGCCACGTCATCCTACCACATCATTCTGCCACGTCACTTGCCACATCATCAGTGACACGTCATTCTGCCACATCACCTGCCACATCATCAGTGACACGTCATCAGCCACGTCACCTGTCGCGTCACCTGTGCCACATCATCAACCACGTCACCTGTGCCACGTCATCAAGGACACATCATCAGTGCCACATTAGCATTGCCACGTCACCTTGCTGACATCATCTGTGCCACCTCAGCACTGCCACCTCAGCAGTCCAGTCAGCACTGACCCTCTGCAGGCACAGTCCCTTGCCAGGCACACTCTGCACACACTGCATGTGCACACTCCTGCCACCTCAACACAGAGCTTCACTGGCACACCTCTTGCTAAGCACAGTGCCACATCATCACTGCATGTGACTCACAATGACACATCATCATTGAGCACCATTTGCACTCCTTTTGCCCCTCCACCTAGATCAAGTCGTATCTCTTGATCCAGGAAGAATTTGAGGGTGCTCCAAAAACGAAAGTCGCTCATTTTTTCGTGCTCTACGCGCTCGTTACATCATGCGCACATTTCGGCGCAAGTTACACTCACATTTGTGCCTCGCCGACAAAACCACTTCCTTCACGCACATTTGCCTCTACATCGACACATCTGACCCAGCACTTAAAAAGAACAAAAGAAAAGGAATTATTTGCTGCTCTTTCATCGATCGACGGTTGGTTTAGATCTAGATCAGAGTAGACTAGATTGCCATAGAGGGGACGCTTTGAATTCCCCAAGTTGCCAATCTAAGCCATGCCCAAAATTCCCAACTAGTACCTACTCGGAGTCAGTCCATACGCTCACATCCGATTTCACATCATTACATTACCTGAAACCTTACGTTCATCAATTCAGTGAGCAGACTTCAGAGTACAGAGGCATTGCAGATTGGTTCAGTGGGCAGATAGCACTTGATTTCACACACACATGCCACCATTGTAAAGCCTATTTGGCTATCTCACGGCATCGTGCACATCATTTTTTAGCCTTGTAAAGCCTCTTGGCTATTCCCGGCATCATTGCCACAAGCCTTGTAACACAGATCAGATCTTATATACTGCAGTTCTATCTTCACCGACGGTACAGAGATTTCACTTGGCATCTTCAGTGTATTTGCAGTGTTGATTCATACAGAGTTTTCCAGGACACTTTTTGAGTACATTTCTTGCACCATGTCGACTAGTAACCTCAATCTGGATGCATCTGCTAAGTTAGACAACTCCAATTACGGTACATGGAAATACCGAATGGAGACCATTCTTGTGCTTCAGGACAAATGGGAGTATGTCGATGGATCTATACCTAGACCATTGGCTGATCCAGCCACCAGTAGCTCTACTCCATCTGTTGTCACAGTACCAGCAACGGGATCTACATTGGGATCTACATCTACACAAACAGTTTCCGCACCAGTAGCAGATCCTGCCATTGCCCGAGCTCAAGCAGAATGGGATAAGAAAGACAAGTATGCCTATCACCTGATCAAGCAGAATGTGCAAGATGTCATGCTAGGACAGCTCAACACAGTCAAGACATCAAAAGAAGCATGGGATATGTTCGCAGCTCTCTACGAGTCCAAGAACACATCCAGGATTCTCACCCTGAGAAACCAGATCAACCAGAGTTTCCGCAATAGCAATGAAACCGGTCATGCTTATGTACTCCGCATCAAAGACTACAACAATCAACTTGCAGCAGCAGGAGAGACTATGAATCCCGTAGAAATGGTTCAAGTAATCCTGAATGGACTAGGAGAAGGATATGAGAATCTAGTCCAGAGTATTGCCATCCAACGGCAAATTCCAACACTGGAAGAACTTCAGTCAGTTCTACTTGGTGAAGAACTCAGGACTCAGGCCATTCAAGCACGTAAAGATCATTCTAATGATCAGGCATTCACAGCTTCAGACAGAAGCAGAGGCAAAGGCAGAAACAGAGGTAGATCATATCAGAAAAGTGGTCATCATCAACAAAGTCAAAATCAACATCAGCATCAACATCATCCTCAGCAACATCAGAATCAGCAAAGAGGAAATCATTCCAACCGAGGAAGATTCCAAGGACGAGGGAATGCATCCACCAATGTGTCAAACATTCAATGCAACTACTGTCACAAGTTTGGACACTATGAAAGAGATTGCCGCAAGAAGCAGTACGACCAAGGCGGTCAATCCAGCAGTAATCGAGGGAATTCCCGAGGAAGAGGAAATCATCATGGTGGACACTCTAGTCACAGTCATTTTGCAAATGAACATGGAAATATGTTTCTTGCAAGTGAGCAATTGCATCAGACTGATACAATGCACCTAGACACTGATTTCAATCCCAAAGAGGATTTCAGCTATCAAGTCGACCAAGTGGAACAGGATCCTTGGTACATCGACAGCGGTGCATCATCTCATATGACAAATCACCAGGAATGGATCACAGAAATGAAGCCATTAGAAGGTCAAAAGAATGTCATCTACACAGCAGACAATACACCGAATCCGGTTCAAGGGACAGGTATTATCCCTATGAACAATTTCACTGGTACAAAAGGATTAGTCAAAGATGTGCTCTATGTTCCGAAGCTCAGCAAGAACCTTTTGTCAGTAGGTCAAATGATGGAACACAACTACAAAGTCATCTTCGACGGTGATGAATGCACTATCAGAGACAAATCCAAAAGAGGTCAGCTAGTAGCAAAAGGTGTCAAGGAAGGACGCTTATACAGGATGCTAGCTACAGTACCAAATAAGCATGCCATGTCAGCTCAAATGCAACAGATGCCACTATCTGCAAAATGGCACAAGAGATATGGTCATGTCAACTTCAAGTACTTGTTAGATCTCAGGAATCAAAATATGGCAATTGGGATTCCGAAGCTACAGTTTCTTGGAAAGGTTTGTGAAGCATGCTGCTTCGGCAAACAAAAGCGAACCAACTTTGTCAGAAGTACCTCTCGTGCACGAGGTATTCTTGATTTGATTCATACAGATGTATGGGGTTATGCCCAGACCCGCAGCATCAATGGTTCACTTTATTACTTGACCTTCATCGACGACTACAGCAGATACTGTTGGGTCTACTTTCTGAAAGAGAAACCTGAAGTGTTTGCCAGATTTCAAGAATTCAAAGCCATGGTAGAAAACCAAACAGGCAGAAAGATCAAGGTCATGAGATCCGATAGAGGAGGTGAATACATGTCTTCAGCATTCATGAACTTTTGCAAAAATCACGGCATTCGAAGACAATTCACATGTGCAGATACTCCTCAGCAAAATGCAAGAGCTGAAAGGAAGAATGGGACTTTAGCAGATAGTGCTAGAGCAATGCTTAGGGAAAAGCATCTTCCGAATCAGTATTGGGTAGAAGCAATAGCTACAGCTAACTACTTGCTTAATTGGCTTCCTACCGAACCGATACAAGGTATGACTCCTTATGAAGCATTCACTGGACACAAGCCACGCATTGCGCATCTCCGCATATTTGGTTGCATAGCATATGCCCACATACATGATGATCATCGCAGGAAATTGGATGCAAAGTCACGCAAATGCATCATGGTTGGCTACAGTGAAGAAAGCAAAGCATACAAATTGTATGATCCCATCAACCGCAAAGTCATTATCTCCAGAGATGTAATCTTCGATGAGGAATCAGAATGGAAAACCTCACCTACTGTTGACTCTGTGCCAACATGAACTTATGAAGAAAGAGAAGGTGATACAACTTTGTGATACAACTTTGTGTTACAACTTTGTGTTACAACTTCTAGACACAACTTTATGTTACGACTTTGTGTAACAACTTTGTGTTACGAGTTTGTCTACATGAAGAGAGAGAATGTGTTACGACTTTGTGATACAACTTTGTGACACAACTTTGTGTTACAACTTTGTGTAACAACTTTGTGTTACATCTTCTACATGAAGAGAGAGAATGTGTTACGACTTTGTGATACAACTTTGTGACACAACTTTGTGTTACAACTTTGTGTTACAACTTTGTGTAACAACTTTGTGTAACGACTTTGTGTTACATGCAGAGAGAGAAGCTCTCCAACTTGTATAAATACCCCATAATGGAATGAAGCCCACACTCTTGGGGCATTGTGTTGAGTCTACATTGGTATTCCAAGCATTTGTCTCAAGTGTCCATGCTTCCTTGCACTGCACGTCCAAAAGCATGTCCTAACCTTGCAACCCTTCTCCCCTCTCCTCCAACCCTGCAACCCACCCTCTCCCTCTCCTCCTCCCTCCTCCCTCCTCCTCCTCCTCCTCCTCCTCCCTCCTCCTCCTCCTCCTCCCTCCTCCTCCTCCTCCTCCTCCTCTCTCCTCCCTCTCCCTCCTCCTCTTCCCTCCTCCTCCTTCCTCCTCTCACTCTTCCTTCACCCATGCTCTTACACCTTCTTCCTCTCCCACTCCTATGCTTTCCTAAACCCTTAAACTCCATGATCTACGAGGGAGACGAGTTCTCCACCATGTACTCTACTCTGAACCTTGGAACCTCCTTCTAACCCTGGACTCCTTCTGAACCTTGGAACTCTTTCTAAACCTTGAACTCTTTCTAAACCCTGGATCCTCCTTCTGAACCCTTGAACTCTTCCTAAACCCTGGAACCTCCTTCTGAACCCTTAACCTCCTCCTAAACCCTACAACCCCCAATGAAGGCGAAAGCCTTCATTACCCCAACAACAATGGTTTACGTGCCTTTTACACATGCTTGCATTATGTTCACTCACCACACTTAAGCCTACGTCTCTCACCGGAACACGACTCGAGGTCCTAAGCTACATATATACTACAACGACAATTCCAATATATCTGTAGGTGACAAAAAGCCTCGGAACCCTGCAACATAGAATACCCAGCTCTTCCTACAAAAGCAGTAGGATAGAGCCAACACCTACACAGGAGATAGAAGTATCGACTTCACAGTCATCTACAGAACAGGTTGATGAAGAAGAGCAAGAATTGCCACCAACACCCCAAGCAGCGCCACAGCAGCTCAGATGGTCTACTAGGGAAAGCAGACCACCAGCCAGATTGACATATGCTCAGAAAGGCAAAGCAATTCAGGTGGAAACCACCAACTATGCTCTTATGACTACCATCATGGCTACAGAAGAGCCAGTGTACTTCGAAGACGCAGTAGACAAGTCAAAATGGCAAACTGCTATGAATGAAGAAATGGATGCTTTGTATAAAAATAACACTTGGGAATTATGCGACCTTCCACCAGGAAAGAAGGCCATAGCCAACAAATGGGTATACAAAGTGAAGTACGATCCAGATGGCAGTATTCAGAGATACAAAGCCAGATTAGTTGCAAAAGGATTTGCACAACAATATGGCCAAGATTATGATGAGACTTATGCTCCAGTAGCAAAGATGGATTCCATACGGTTCTTGATATCACTAGCGACACTCAGTAAATGGAATGTGTATCAACTCGATGTCAAGAATGCATTTCTCAATGGTTATCTAGACGAGGAAGTCTACATGCAACAACCAGCCGGTTATGTTGAACCAAGAAAGGAGAACAAGGTTTGCCATCTCAAGAAAAGTCTCTACGGCTTAAAACAAGCACCCAGAAGTTGGTGCAGCAGAATTGACAAGTATTTTGCTGATCTGGGATACATGAAGTCCAATGTAGATCATACTCTCTACTACAAAGTTCAAGGAGAAGACATTACGATTGCACTTTTGTACATAGATGATCTGATTGTGACAGGAAGCAAGGATAGCTTCATCAAAAAATTAAAACAAGACTTATCTGCAGAGTTCGACATGAAAGATCTTGGACTTATGCACTATTGTCTTGGAATTGAGTTCTGGAGAGATTTGGATAGCACATTCATGAGTCAGCTCAAGTATGTTGACAGTCTCCTGAAGAAGTTTCATATGGCAGATTGCAAGATTGCAGCCACTCCCATGGAACAGAGCTTGAAACTTACTAAAGATTCAGAAAAGCCTACAGTCAATGACAGATACTACAGGCAACTCATTGGATCTCTTATATATCTGACAATCACACGGCCAGATATTTGTTATGCAGTAAGCTCACTAGCACAGTTTATGGCAAATCCAAAATAGTCTCACTGGAATGCAGCCAAAAGAGCCTTGAGATACATCAGAGGTACAAGACAGTTTGGGATAGAATACAGAGGAAGTCATCCACGGTTGCATGGATACTGTGACAGTGACTATGCTGGAGATCATGAGACCAGGAGATCGACACAGGGATATGCATTTTTCCTTGGTCAAGGTGCTATATCATGGTTGTCAAACAAACAACCAACTGTTTCTTTGTCTTCGACTGAAGCAGAATATAGGGCACTCACTATAGGTGCATGTGAGGCTATATGGCTCAGAAGACTATTGTCAGAAACAGATTACTTTGATGAGTCAAAGCCAACAACAATATACTATGATAATCAATCGGCTCAAGCATTGGCCAAAAATCCAGTATATCACTCCAGAACAAAGCACATTGATGTCAGAGAGCACTTCATCAGAGAAAGAGTGTTACTTGGTGACATCACACTGCAGCATTGTGATAGCAAAGAGAATGTTGCAGACATCTTTACCAAACCACTCAGTAAAGAGCTATTCGAGAAACACCGACTAGCTCTTGGTTTGATGCAGAGGAAGGACATTCCCATTAAGGGGGTGTGATGGAATGTAATGCTCAGTCCTTCTTCGATTCCCCAGAATCATCATCTTGAGGGAAGGCCTACTTCATGATGTTGATCTTGAGGGAAGGTGTTGAGAGTTCACGCTCAACATCATGTGATCATGTGTGCACAGCACCATCAGGTGATCATATGTGCATAGCACTAACCTTATAGAGTGCTATAAAGGAAAGGGTTAGGTCCCCTAACCCTAACCCTAAAAGGGTTTGTATATATTCTATTTTTTCAGCTAAATCTAGTGTACAGTTAGTCATTTGTGGTGTGCTCTCTAGCTGTGCCCTCTCTCCTCATCTCCACTCTTCTCCTCTCCCCTCTTCATATTTTGTCAAAAGGGCACACTGATCGTGCCACCATGTGACGAGTCATGCAATGGAGATGTGCGATGTGGCCGCACCCTAGTCCAAACCACCCTACGGTGTCAAACTCCTCGTGGCAAAGGACGCAAGTGGTGGTAGGAAGCCTGGCTATGACTGGTGCGCCTATGGGTGTCCTAGTCGGCACATCTACACGAGGAGCGGGGTACAAGGCCACGCTGGGGTCGATCCTATGGCGAGATGGATCACGACTAATATGTCTCAACTGCAAAATATAGTGCTCCGCTCGATGGTATGCTATGCATGTCCGAATCCTCTGCTCCTTCAAATCTGCCTCCAATAGTTGTACACGAGACTCCATATCCTATCGCAATAGATGTGCCTGCAATGCAAACATGTCGCGTACATGGTGAGAATTAACCAAAAAACTTCAGTTCAAAACACGCAATAAAAAAATAAACTAAAATAATCAGAACAAGTAACCTCATCCCTAGACTCAGCCAACAATGCCTCCAACTCTGCAATCCATGCATCTCGAGTCTCCAACTCATGCTGAGGCGGTGTAGATGTGGGAAGCTCCATAGATGTGGGAGGTGGAATCGAAAGTGATCTCGATAGGGCAGAGACCATGTCGTGCAAGGATGATGCCACTGAATGAACATCCCCCCTAATCCATCCTCCAATAGCTCGCAATGCCGGTGCAGGGATAGTGTGCAGCTCTAGTGCCTCGCGTCGATGCCGAACACCTACAGTCTGACGCTCCTGACACCCCATCCTACCATGTCCCGCTCGTGATCTAGGACGGGTACTAAGGTAGTCTACCTGATGACCAAGCACAACACACTTATCCAAGCACTTATCACATGTTCTCTCTCTCTCTCTCTATATATATATATATATATATTTTTTAAATCTATCTATCTAAGGCCTCCAAAAAGAAATCAGAATTAGTATTGATTTTATTCCTATTTTTTGGTCGATTTTGTTTCTTCATTTGCTTGTTTTTTTTGCTTAGTCACCTTCTTTCTTTCTTCTTTATTTCTTGTTTCCTTTCTGAGGGTGGCACCTTTGAGTGCAACCTTACAAAAGGAGCATAAAGGTCGAGATATATAGAAAAGATATGAATTTATAGTGGTAGGTGTTGTTGTCTATCCTTTCTAACATCAAGGTATGGACTGCTATGCTAAAGGGCAGACACACTTTCTCCTTGCCTCAAAATGCTATGGAGCAAAAGAGTCGGCACCATGGATCACATACCACATGCTCTCTCTCTCTCTCTCTCTCTCTCTCTCTCTCTCTTTCTCCCCTTTTGATACTTTATCCCTTATATCAGAACCTTCTTTGCGTTATTCATCCTTTCTCTCCACGTCCCTTACCTTTTCTCCTTTGCTTCCACTTTGGGATCCACCCCTCCCACCTCTAGCTATAGCTGCCTATGCCTTTGCTATTGTTGCAAATTTGCTTTGGTTAAGATCCTTGCAAGAGTCCCAAGATGATGTATAGGTAAAGGACACCATTTTTGGTGGGAAATGATGGGCATATAGTCACAACAAAATATGGATATGCTCAACTTATTTGTTCTATGTAAACTTTATAGCATCGCTACTCGAATGTTGTGTGCATAAAATCCAAGGATTAAATTTTAAGGATCAAGTAGAAGTTGATCATCGGATCTGCCAAACATGCAATATTGTAAGCTTGTTACTCGATTGTCTTGTCCTTGACTGTGCTTGTCCTCCTAAGCACCAGATTTTTTAGATCAACCCTCACACTTGTAGCCCATTCTGAAGCAGTAGTTGGAGGCTCCCATTGATCAATGCACAGAATGCTCATGCTCTCTCTCTCTCTCTATGTGTGTGTGTGTGTGTGCATTGTGTTTATTCACTACCTTATCAATTGTTCTATTAACTTGGTCCTTGTAGTGCAACATGTTGGTAGTCTCCTCTTTGCCACAGCTATTTGTTGCACTTTGTTCATCTACTATAGACTTGCATTATCAAACCTTCTTTGATTACGAGTTTTATGTCGCGCAAGCTAGTTTGGGGCATGCATCATTGTTTGTGTGTATATAAATACATTTACATAGACAGACACATGTGTCAATGAAACATACACATATGTACTCAAACATGTGGATTTTAACTCTCTCATGCCACTCCCCTCTTTTGTGTGTGTGTGTGTGTGTGTAGAAGACATTTACAACACCCCTTTCCATAAAGTGAAGAGTAGACAAATTTGGAGTAGGAAAGAGAAATGTTTAATATATAAACTTTGAAATAAACATCCACAAAAAAAGAAGTAGCATCATTAAAGGATGAACAATTTTTTCTAAAAGAGGAAATGTGGGCAGTAGAGCTTTGATAAGTCATTGGCAGCATCAC